>NC_142250.1:35941291-36092291 GCF_052056855.1 Sturnus vulgaris
CTTAAATGAGGGATTACCATTGTTATAATTACTGCAATGGAATTATTGTAGCATTTATGGGCATTATATATAAATGTGTTTGAGTAGGATTTAGGTGTATTTTTTATAAAAAATGGCTTTTTGAGGAAACAGAACGCAAAGACCCCTTTGGAGCACAGTCATTAATAGCTGCCACCATCCCTTGGGAATTTTTTGGTCCAATTCTCTCCAACTCTTGTCTCTTCTTGCAGGATTTCCTGATGGAAACGTTCATCATGTTCAAGAACCTCATTGGCAAGAACGTCTATCCCTTTGACTGGGTGATCATGAACATGATGCAGAACAAGTGAGTAGAGAGGGAAAAGCTCCAGCACCGCGGGGTTGCTTGGAAACAACAAACACGAGGCTGCAGCCAGCCTGCCCTGCCTTCTCCTCCTTCTCTCGTGCAAAGAATGACTGCAGAGTTTTAGCTCTGCAGGAGTGTTACAGGGGCCTGGGTTAGGGCTTTTGGAGTCCACTAAAAGTCAAGGGTGGCGTCACTCTGAGAACCTGGATTTTGGAGCCAACTGCAGGTGCAGTAAAATTCTATCCATATCTTATCATAATTCAGTTATTCTTTGGAGGATGGATTGCATGTTGTGCATATGACCTCAAATCAGGTGGTATTGTATGGAGTTGTATGTCCAGGAATGATTTCATTGGTGTTGCAAGAAAGAACTAGAAGAGCTTTTAAATCCAAATTCCATCACCCCAGTAATGTAGAGAGAGGCTGAAAATGTTCCTAATGCTCATTCTTTTTCCTCAGTAATTGCAGTTCTGTCATTATTTAGCATTCCTTTGTGCAGTGTTTTATGCTAGTGACATTTTATTAAGTGTGTCAAATGCTTTTATGTGTACTGAGATGAAAGTATAAGGGAAAAACATTATATTTACCAGTTGCCTGGAGAAATCTCTTCTGTATTTACTGGAAGCTACCATGGCTGTAAAGTTGTCAGTGTTTCCTTATATAAAATCCTGAGCCACAGCTCCTGCTGTCCTTATAAAAATGCACCATAACTTTAATCTTGGCTTCTGAAGTCTCCTTAACTCCCTAATAAAATCCATTCTGAATAAATAGGAGTAGGGAGATTGAGCCATCTTTGGGTTCTCCCTGATGGTTTGGAATGCTTGGGAAGCACCTGGTATTTGAAATAAGGAGCCCTTTGAGAACTGATTAGGAACATCTGAAAGTCTTTGGGTTTATTTCTTTTTTTATTAATTTTGAAAGTGGTTTTGCTTCAGCATCTCCGAGTGCCTTGAGAGCTGTGCTGGAGGTGTTGGGAAACCCTCCCAGCAGTGTTAGCTGTGAACAGGAGAACCCTGGGTTATGTGAGCATTGGGAAGGTTTGTGTTGGGACATTGTTAATGCCTTAACTGGCACTGATAAGGGAGGCAGAGCAATTACAGTGTGGTCAGTGCTGCAGGGAGTGTTCCTTGTGTCAGCCCTGCACAGGAGGGACAAGGACATCATGGACAGGATCCAGAGGAGGCCGCGGAGCTGCTCCAGGGGCTGGAACCCCTCTGCAGAAAGGCTGGGAGAGCTGGAGATGCTCACCTGGAGAGGAGAAGGATCCAGGGAGAGCTCAGAGCCCCTGGCAGAGCCTAAAGGGGCTCCAGGAGAGCTGGAGAGGGACTGGGGACAAGGCATGGAGGGACAGGACACAGGGAATGGATTTAAGCTGAAAATGGTTAGGTTTAGATGGGATATTGGGCAGGAATTCCTCCCTGGGAGGGTGGGGAGAATCTGGGATGGAATTCCCAGATTTGCTGTGGCTGCCCCTGGATCCCTGGCAGTGCCCAAGGCCAGGCTGGAGCAGCCTGGAACAGTGGAAGGTGTCCCTGCCATGGCAGGGGGTGGAATGAAAAGATCTTTAAAATCCCTTCCAGCCCAAAGCATTGTGGAAATCCATGGTTTTATGGTCAGCAGAGCCTTGTCAGGCCAGGCCCAGCAGAAATGGGATGTGTTGATGATCTTTGATTCTTCCTGACTCCTCTCAGTGCCTGTGGAATATCTGAGTAGTATTTAAAGTTTAAATCAAAAATATTTCCCAGTATTTTTGGTGTTGATGAGTATCTTCAGATGTCCTGAGGGGGATTGTTCATCCCTAATTCTCTCATTCTTTCATTCCCATTGCACCAACTCCTTTGGAAATTCTTCTCAATTCATTTCCATGCTTTTCATTTTTCCTGTTGGAGTTAACGTGGTTTCCAAACCCAGAAAGCTGCATTGTAAAATACCTTGTTTTATCCATCTGCTCCATTTATTTCCACCCTTATAAAGTTTTATTGGAGAAAACCAGATGAAATTTAAGAACAAATCCTGTCTTTTAAAGCTGTGTCATCCCCTCCATAGAAATAACTCTGAACGTGCAATTTTGTGTTTTTGAAAGCACCTCCTTGGGCAGTTTCTGTGCCATGAGCCAAATCAAGGGAACTAAATTTTAAATGTATCCACAATTTCATTTATTTCCTGCATGGAATGCATCTGGTACTGTGAAAAAATGGGAAAAAGAATAAAAATACCTGGAAAATCTAATTCCTCTTTTAGACCAGTCCTTTAAGAAGTTTCTCCTGAAGCTTCTCTCCATGCAATTCTTTGCTTCCAGGTTAAAATACTTTGGATTAAGCAGTGGATTCAAATATTCTGGATGAGATAAAGTTGTAGGCATGGGGGAAGAGGGGAAATGGTGAAATGCACATGAATGACTGGATTGCAGGGAATATTTGCAAATATAAGTTTAGTTCAAATTTAGTGTTCTATTTTTATGACCTTCACTAGTGGGATAAATACATAGAAATATATTTGTTTGTTTATTTATTTATTATATAAAAATTCTGTACACTCATTATTAATGACAGAAATTACTCTGAAAACTTTGCCTGCCTGTTTTTGGTCCAGTGCATGAAAACATCAGGATCCTCTCTTTCTCCTACCTCCCAGTATTCCTGTGCCAGGCTCAGGATCACATCCCAGGCCCAGGATCACATCCCAAGTTCAGGATCACATCCCATGCCTTTGTTCCAACACCACAGGGAGTCACACTGTGTTCCCAGCTTTCATGCCAAAATGAACACAAGAAATCTTCATATTTACCAAGATAATTCTTCCCTTTTTTTTGTAAAATACTTTATTTACTAACTTGTCTAATGTAGCAAAATTCTCATTTTGGCAAAGCAATTTGTTGATTCAGAGCCCAAGGTTTTGGTGTTGCCAATTTGATGGAATTACCACCAGTGTGTTCAAGGTGACATTGGTTTGCAGGTGACTGATCAGCATTTTGGGGGTAAAAAAATTTATTTTGGTGATAAAAGAAGAGAATATTCAAACTGATGCAATGGCTTTTCCTTTCACTTCCAAATTTTGGTCCAGATCAGCCCTGGTTTACAGTAAACAACAATCCAAGGAAAGGAGATGGAAAAAACCACTGAGGGATGACAGAGATGGAGAAGGGATCATTAAATGCACTTTTGAAACAGCTCCTTATAAGGAGGAGCTGGAAATGTCTTATAATTCCTTTTAGGATACCTGTCCACATCGAAATTCCAGCTGTTGTAGGGTTTGTCTGTGCCCACATTTTCAGGAGGAGTTATTCCTATTCAAGCCATAGTATCTGTATTTAATAGTTTGAAGCCATCAGAGAGTTTCCCTGTGTTTTTGCATAGGGCTGGGAAATGCTTTGGAGGCAGATTCTTCATTCCAGGCATCTCCAGGAAGACACACACGAGGAGTTGGAGCTGTAAAAGCAGTTCCAAAAAAAAAAAAAAAGGCAGGGATTTTGTCTTGTTTCCATTTCCCCCATTGAAACCGTGTTTCGAAATGATTCCGAAATGTTTGCGAAATTGTTTTTAACTTTTGTCAGAAGCTGACAAGCTAAACTTAGGTTCCTCCTAAACACATAACTCAGAACATGAAAGCAATTCCTCCCTACGGTTCTGTAAATGAAAATAATTTAGTCTTTGGTCTTATTTTTGGCATTTGAGACAATTCAGTTCCTTTGGTAAGACCTTATGATATATTAATTTGTAGCTGCTACTTTCATCTGCAGCTGTGCTAGTGGAAGCTGAGTTGCCTATGAAAAAGGAATTCGATGTTTGCTGTTCTATTTTTTGTTTCTAATGTCCACATTTACATAAAATACCTGTTTGTTTTGCCTTTTGAAGTCGGAGAGAGCAGGATGAGGTACTCTCAGTGAAAATGAGATCTCTTGTCTCTATTTTTTTTTTTTTCCCAGAGGAAATAGAGCTGGCCTGGCAAGGGAATCTGGAGGGTGTTACCTGTTGTGTCAGGGAGAATTAGGTTGGATATCAGGAGAATATTCTTCCCAAAAGATGGTTGGGCATGGAAAAGCTCCCCAGGGAATTGTCACAGCCCCAAACTCTGCTCAGCAGCAGCAGAAATATTCCTGTATGATGCCCCCAGTACAAATCCCAACCACCACCCTGTAGCTGTGGAAAGGGGTTTTAACCCTTTAAGTGAGGCAGAAATAAGATGCTCAGCTCCATGGGCGTCTGTCATGACAGGAAGAAAGAGCCAAGTTTATTCACAAACACACTTGGTTTTATAGCAGGACTGCAACTCCCAGAGTAGAGAAAAGGTGATTGGTTCAGAGAGAAGACACCCCATGGCCAGGGCCTGGGCACACACCACAACAGGTGTTCTGTCTTGTTATTAATTCCTTTTTATTTTGACCACATTATCACCCTGGGAGAAATTCTCCCCAGCCTTGAGCTGGACCAGCTTATCGGCTGGGAACAGAGCTGAGAAGCTCCAGCCTGGAATATTTTGCAGGCTGTAATTTTCTTACTTTCTCAATATGTGTCCCACACCACCCTACACCTTCCATGAAGAAAATGCCCTCAAGCCCACCCAAACCCATCCCACCAACCCAGAACCTCAATGAATTTTCTGTGTGAAAAGCCAAAAAAAAAAAAAAAACCTTGCAAAGAGCAGGGCAAAGGACGGGGGAGATGCTCCGGATAAACACGTCCTGGAATGTTTATTTTTGGAGCTTGCAGGGAAATGTGGGCAGTTCTGCTGCCTGGTTGTCATAGCAGTACCTGTCAGATCCGTGCTGTGCTCTCACAGTTCCCTCCAGTGATGTTTGTGACCGTCCATCAGCAGTGGGCAAACCCTGACGCGCGTCAGGAGCCGCAGCAACTTCTGCGTGTGGACACACACACATTTATAGAGCTGGGGAATCACAGCTTGGGAATTCTCTCCAGGCCTGGATTTCTCCTGACTCTCAGCTCCATTCCCAGGCTGACAAGCTGACTGCAGCTTCAGTTAGGGAGGAGTCTCCCAGGGTGACAACATGGTGACAAACAGAGTGGAATTCATCACCAACATTAACCCCTGGTGTCTTTCCCGTGGGACACATCCTGAGGTGCTGTCCCAAGGATGTTTTTCCCAATTGTCCCATGAGCTCCTGTCCTGTCCTGGCTGCACTGACACACTTTAAATCCGGGCTGTCCCTACAATAAATTGGCCTTTTTTCCCAAAAACATCCATGTGTGCTGCTGTCCTTTCTCTCTCTTTGCAGTGCACTGACCACACTGTGTAACTCAGGACCTTCAAGAGCAGCCCAGGCTTCAGCAGCCTCTGAATTTATCCTGCCTGACAAGTCACCCAAAACCAAACTAAAATTGGGGTTTAGTGGATGGGAATTTGGCTTAATTGTGATATCCTGCTGGGTTTGAGGCAGGCTTATGGAAACAAAAGCAGGATGGTTTTAATAAAAGTATGAAAATAGGCTCTTTGCACTTACATAATTGACCAGTCAAGTTGCATCCATCACATAAGTGCAAGTGCAAAAGCTCTTGTTTAAAATCCATCCCGAGCTCCTGCTGCAGGAGGGGTAGTTTTCATAACAGGGAAAAAGAGGCCAGAAGGATGGCAAAGATTCTGGGTTGAAAACTACAGGAAAAGCACTTTCACAGCCTATCAGGTGTTATTAAATCTATGGGATTGGGGTGGAGGGTGCAGAAAAAAAACTTTAAAATCATCATTTCATTTCCCAAATCCCTTCAGGGGTTCAAGCCTCTGTTAATTCCATGTTCAAAGATATTATTCATGGCCTTAAATTGCTCCAGGGGAGGTTTAGATTGTGGATTGGGTAGAGATTGATGGAAATCATTGTCAAGCACTCCCCAGGGCAGTGATGGAGTCCCCATCCCTGGAAGTGTTCCAGAAACATCTGGAACAAGGTGGGTTGAGGGTTGAACTCAATGACTTTAAAAGTTTTTTCCAACCTTAACCACTCAATTTTATGATTAGTGGATGTTACTTGAAAACTCAAATTTTTAACTGGAGCTCTGATGACATAAATATTTCCTCCACATCAATATTTTTTATAAAACATAAATATATGTTTTAGTGGAATAGGGTAACTGGTTTACATCTCCAAATCGGAATTGGGATGAAGGAAGTGTTTGAAATGCAATTATGTTTTAGGAGGCCAAGGGATGCATTGTTTCAAGAAGAGTTTGAACAGTACAAAAAGCTTGGATTAGAAGGAATTGCTGCTACTTTTCCAGACTATTAATGCATTTCCTACAGGACTCTGTGCTTACTTAGAAAGTTTAAGAGTCCAGACATGCAGCTTGAACAATCCAATAATGTAATTCAGGGCTGGAATGCAATGAGACTTCAAATGGGAGCAATTTTGTTTTTCTTTAGTGCTGAATATTTCTCTGTATAGAAAAACCTCCCTCTCTTTCCCATGTAGAGACTGAGGATAACAATTGTCAAAGCTTGTAACTTCCACAGGAGCCAGTTCTCAAAATTAACTCGTGTGCCCCAAAGTTTGCTCTTCATCTGGGAATAAAAGACACGAATGCACATTGATAAATCATCTAAAATTTCTGTACAGGGATTTTTTTTATTTTTTTTTTGCTGTCCATAAAACCCTGTTGCATAATGTACTGACCTTTTCAGGAAAGACCTTGCAGGATTTTTGCTTGAGCATTGTACCTGTCAAATTAACTGCACCTGGGAGGAAAATGAATATACTTGACTGTGTTTGAAATAACAGGGTATTTTCTTATTCAGAGTCAAGATTCCTTGAAGGAATATCCTTCAGCAGGTGCTCTTTTCCCTTGATGATTTCCACCCCATAGCTGGTTTTCTCCCAGCTTTTGGAGTTAGCAATGTCCCTGGCATTGGTGGAATATTGATAATTCAATATTAAATTGATTCAAATATTCAGTATTGATTGCAAATTATCAATATGTGGTTGTGAGAACTGATGGGCAGCTGGGGCAGCCCACTGGATTTCATGATCTGGTTTTCTTCTTAATTTCTGTAATCTGTGATCATGGAGGATGGAGAAGCCATGGAAGGAGGGCAGGGTAAATGGGATTTTGGGAAGAAATTGTTCCCTGTAAGGGTGGGGAGGGGCTGAGATGGAATTCCCAGATTTGCTGTGGCTGCCCCTGGATCCCTGGAGTGTCCAGGGCCAGGCTGGATGGGGCTTGGAGCAGCCTGGGACAGTGGGAGGTGTCCCTGCCATGGCAGGGGTGGCTCTGGGGGGGATTTAAGATCTTTCCAGCTCGAACCAGTCTGGGATTCTGAGAAGCACCCAGTGAACCTGCCAATGTTGGGATGTGGGTGTGAGCTGTCCCTGCCCTCCCAAATCCATCTGCTCCTCTTTTGAGCACTCCTTCCATCTATTTGGGTCATGATTAATCCCTCCTGGGGTCTAGAGGTGGAATAATGATTTCTAGCTCTAAAATAATTACCTTGTTGATCATAATTGTATCATCTTAATTACGGTTTTTGTGTGTTTGGAGCTGTGTTGGGTTTTTGGGAAGATTTCTTGCAGCAAGGTGTGCTTGGGCTGTGACCATGTCCAGCATCTGCTGTGATGCTGCTTGTTCTGGATCTTATTCTTGTGCTTCCCTTGACAAAGACATTTTCTTGTCCCTAAAGGTGGCTGGGATTTGGTGTCCTGCCAGGATTGGAGTTCTCAGAGCCATGGCAGCTCTGTAAAACCAGGAGAAGGCTCTTGCAGCTCCTCTTCATCCTAAAGCACAACTTGCTTTTAATTTTACTTCCAAAATATCACTGTGGAGAACCAGCTCCACCTTCATTTCTCAGCAGCAACCCCGTGACACTTGAGCTTGGATTTACCACAAGAAAATTACAGTGACTTGGAAACAAAGGGTTGTGTGTTAGGGACCAGCTCTTCCTGCACTGGGAAGAAACACAGGGATAAAACAATCCCAACTGCTGCTGTTCTTGAGTTCAAGGGGAAAGAGGTGAACTAAGGGTTTTTTAGGGTTTTTTTTCATCTTTTCTTATGTTAAAAGAAGAAATTTTTGCTATTTCTAGCACCTTGCAAAGTTTTAGGTAACGAGGCAGTGCTGAGGTTTAGATCTGGAAAATTCCTGGGCGTGAACTGATTGTCCTCCTTGGAATGGGGGCAAATTGAATCCCTTCAAAACCTCTTGAATGCTCCTGGGGAACTTCAGAGAATCTCTGGGTTTATCATAGAACTGCTAAGGTTGGGGAAGAGCTCTGAGATCAGAGTCTAACATCAACCCAGCAGCACCACCTCATCTTCAAGGGTCACACCCACACAATTTTTGAACATTTCCAGGAATGGGGTCTCCACCACTGCTCTGCTGGACAACCCTTTCCATGAAGAAATTTTCTCTAATATCCAACCCAAACCTCCCTTGGCACAAGTTGAGGTTGTTTTCTCTCATCCTGTCACTGTTATTTAACAATCTTTAATCCAGGGGACATGCCATGTTACTGCTGTGGGTTTTCCATGGAGGATATGTCACAGGGAATCCCAGGTAGGAGTGGCTGCTCCTCCCAAACACCAGTTTGCCCTGCTGGTTTTCTCCCTGGTGCATTTTACCTGCTCTAAAATCACAAGCTCTTCCCAGTCTGTCATTTCCCAGACTGCCTCAGAAATGGGATATTTTAAAGAAAAATAGGGCACAGGAGCTGCACACAGCCGAGTGAAAGCGGCTACGCTAAGAAAAAGGAAGAGAATGTTTAAAATGTTTTTTTATTCCTCACTCTTTGGAACCATCACCCACAGGATGCTGTGGATGTCTGGTTTCCTTTGTTTTTAACAAGATCCTTGGAAAGCCAGCTCATTTTTTTGGCTCCTTGCCCTCTTTTTTTTTTCCCCCAACTTGCATCTTGACAGTGTTGAGAACTGCTGGGTTTAACACAGTGTTTTGAAAGGAAGCTGTAAGAGGTGATTAGCCTGTGTGTCATGGTAATTCTCTGCTAAGAGCTAATTGAGACCTTCAGAAGCCTTGCCAAAGTAATTTCAAATGGAACACAATGATTCCAATATTATTTTCCCTTCTGGAATCTAAACCTGGGTTGACATGACAATACTTTGGGATGACTGTACTCAGAAGCCTTTTACCAGCCAATATCTTTATCAGTTTGGGTTTTATGATTTTTTTTTTTTAAATCAAATTAAGCCAGAAGAATTCAATCTATTGTGCAGTAAATGATGGATAATAATGTTGTTAGATGTTTTTGGTTTTTGTTTTGTGCTCTAATTACTTCAGGAGCAGTGGAAACTCTTGGCAGATTACATTTCCTCAGACAGATCCTTTAGTGTAAGCCTTCCTTTAAATTAAAGTTTTCTTACAATTTCCTAATTACTACTGAAAAGACCCTTAACTGTCATTGTAAATTTTACATTTTATTTTGTGATCTTAATGTTCTTTTCTCCACTGCTGCCTGAACCCCCTCCAGAGGCCCTGGTGTGGAGCTACTCAAAGTTTAGCTCTCTCTAAGATGAGCTCATGAACATTTGAATCCACATTATTGTACCAGTGTGGGTGTTTGGGATGAAGCTTCATCCAAGTATTTGCTTTCTCATTTCATGGAGCTTTTGGGACTTTTCCAGCTTTATTCTGCTTTTCCTGGCTCCTCACAGCCAGTTTTGGTGCCTGCCAGCACCACATTCCTTGAGACCAGGCAGAGGAGTTTTGCTCTGTATGATCCCACAGGAAAAAGATCCCTGGGTCATGTGCCCAAAACCAAGACTGAGAAAATGATGATGTGGTGCCCCTTGGTGCTGGGAACCCAAAAACCATGGAGCATCCTGGTGGCACCTGGGGACACAGGTCAGTGGTGGCTTTGGAATGCCATGTTGGACTCGATGATCTTGGAAGTTTTTTTCCAACCTAAATAATCCCATGAACGTTCTACCTTAGCACCCAAACCCACCTGGATGTGGTATTCCAGTTATTAATTGGAATTCTGCTGCCCTGACTGCTCCTTTTGTGCACATTGAACCCCCCCCAGGAAATGTGTCCACGTCACAGCCCCAAATATGAACATTCTGGGATGTTTTTAGCACAGGATGTGAGGCATGAACACGATGTGGGAACGCTTGGTGCTTATAAAAGCAGCAGCGTGAAGGACGTAATGAAATAAATCTGAAGGTGTTAAATCCCAAAGCAGGGCTCCATTTTTACCATGTCAAAGCTAACACCACGTGATGTTTATTTTTAACAGGGAAGGTGTAGCAACTTTCACTTCATTATTTTTCCACATCAGCATCATTTCAGTTAGTACCATTGCCCATTTAAAAATAGCCACGGAGTGAAATTGGGTTTATTCATCTTTTCCAATATTGTAAAAAACCCCAATATTTCAGTCTTGAAAACTAACAAAAAATCGTTGTTTGGGTATTATTTTCAGGCTTAAATGCATTTTTGGCTGTTAGTCTGGAATTCAGATTTCTGTAGTGAGCTTTGCACTGAAGTTCTGTGGGCTTGACCATCAATGATTGACTTCAGGATTTTCAGCATTTAGAGCATCTTGACTAAACAGAGATATTGTACATACTATAAAATAGTACTTTGCTCTTAATGTGTTATTTTTTTAATGATTCAGAAGAATAGTGTCCAACCCAGTTATTAATTTAATACAATTTGGGTAAAATATGCCTAAAACCCTGCTTGCTTTTACCTTGCCAACACATTCCTTTTCTGAATTTCCATCTTTTTCAGTGACTGACAGTGGTGCAGCATTTTGGCTTCTGAGAGCAGCAGCCTCGATGCTTAAAAAGCCAGCGAGGCCTTATCTGGGGTTATTAAATTTTAGGATCAGAAATATTTCATGAACATATTCTAGAAAACAAGCTTTTACAGTTGGAGTATGAGAAAGCACAGCCACTACAGGATGAACTAGAGGGGTTTTTTAAAAAAAGAAGGGAATTATTCATGCTCTGACATAACAGATGGGTGATTGTAGGGCAGGAAGAGTTTAAAGCATATTTAGAGAGAAAAGAGGTGTCAGATCATTGGCTATCACCAGTTTGAAGGTTTATATCACTGAATATAAGCACTGAAAAGTCATCTTCTCTCTTTCTCAGTGCAGAGCTTGAGCTCAGCCTTTTCTTGATGGATGTTTCTCCTTTTCCATCAGAAGTGTCACAGGAAAGCAGGCACTTGCAGCTAGTAAGACAGAGATATTTCTAGATCTTGGGATGAACAGGCTGAACTGAGGAGGTAAATTCATGATTTTTTTAACATTAACCAAAATGAGAGCATCTTTAGGATATAGATGATGGATATAGATTATCACTGGTGTTAGAAAATATCCATCCTGAGGCACACACTGTGCAAATCCTGTTCCTTGAGTGGCTGAACTTTAAACTTCCAGCATGTTTTTCATTTGGGACGTTCAAAGCAATAACATGAAAGATATTAAAAGCAAACCTTTTCCTTCTTTAAATCCCTTGTATATAAACATTCACCAAATGCCTGTTGAGTTGCAAAGGGAATTCACTGTCAGTGTGTTCAGGGATCTGTTTGGATTTGCTCTGCCTGGGACAGGAGCTTTGCTCTCCCAGTTTTTTCAGATTTTGTGTCCTGGATGTGTGGGAAGGGCTTCCCCCTGCACCTTCCATCTTTCCCTGAGCCTGTCCACGTTCCCAGCCTGCATCCAGAGGATCCAGGCACTCTGGAAATGCCTTTGCTGTTCCTGCTCTGACCTTCCCCACCCCTGTCTGACTTTAGCTTCCCTAAGCCCTCACCTGGAGACTGGGGAGAGCACCCACTGCCCTTTGTGGGAGTTGTTTGCTGCTTGGAAAAAATAATAATGTCTGGCTGCTGCAGAAGGTGTGAAAACTCTCATTTCTCAGGTCACAGTGGTTGTCAGGGATATGAAAAGTTTCTCGCTCTCTGCAAGTGGATTCAGAGAGAGGGAGCTGAAATGGAGCACCTGATCCCTGATCCCATCTCTGCTCCAATTCCCTTTGGAGCTGCCAGATGACAGAGCCACCTCTCCATACCCACAGTACTCCTGTGGCACAGCATCATCCCCTGGCTCTGTTTGTGAAGTTGAATGATGGATGGATGATGGATGGATGGATGATGGATGATGGATGGATGGATGGATGGATGGATGGATGATGGATGGATGGATGGATGGATTGATGGATGATGGATGATGGATGGATGGATGATGGATGGATGGATGGATGGATTGATGGATGATGGATGATGGATGGATGATGGATGATGGATGATGGATGATGGATGATGGATGATGGATGGATGATGGATGATGGATGGATGGATGGATGGATGGATGGATGATGGATGGATGGATGGATGGATTGATGGATGATGGATGATGGATGGATGATGGATGATGGATGATGGATGGATGGATGGATGGATGGATGGATGGATGATGGATGGATGGATGATGGATGATGGATGATGGATGATGGATGATGGATGGATGGATGGATGGATGGATGATGGATGATGGATGATGGATGGATGATGGATGGATGGATGGATGGATGATGGATGGATGATGGATGATGGATGGATGATGGATGGATGATGGATGATGGATGGATGATGGATGATGGATGGATGATGGATGATGGATGATGGATGGATGGATGGATGGATGATGGATGATGGATGATGGATGATGGATGGATGATGGATGATGGATGGATGGATGATGGATGATGGATGGATGATGGATGATGGATGATGGATGATGGATGGATGGATGGATGGATGGATGGATGGGTGGATGGATGGATGGATGATGGATAATGGATGGATGATGGATGGATGGATGGATGGATGATGGATGATGGATGGATGGATGGATGATGGATGGATGGATGGATGGATGGATGGATGGATGATGGATGATGGATGGATGGATGGATGGATGGATGATGGATGATGGATGGATGGATGATGGATGGATGATGGATGATGGATGATGGATGGATGGATGGATGATGGATGATGGATGGATGGATGATGGATGATGGATGGATGATGGATGATGGATGATGGATGATGGATGGATGGATGATGGATGATGGATGATGGATGGATGGATGATGGATGATGGATGGTTAATGGATGGATGGATGGATGGATGGATGGATGGATGGATGGATGGATGGATGGATGGATGAACTGCACAGGAAGCAAGGAAGGCTTCAACAATTATGTTGGTTCCCCCCCCCCCCCGTTTGTAATTTAATTTCTTTCTTTCTCATCTCCCATGTGAAAATATATTTTGTTTCCTGTCACAGTTGGAGGAACAGTGATTCTATGTTTAAAAAATCACCTTTATCACATTATGTATTTCTTAATGCTGGAATTTTCCTTCTGAGGACTCAGGCACTCCCTGGGTTTGTTCCTCTCCGTTGTTGACTGTTAAAATGTATTTACTTTGTATGATTTGCCTGTAGCTGGCCCAGTCACATCTGCACTATGTGAGGTGTAACAGAAGTACTCAAAAAAAAAAGATGCAGGAGAGGATAATTGATGATTTTGTGACAGTTCTGTGATAAAGATATCCAAACAGAAACATTTCTGGGATGAATTTCAGTTGCATGTTCACGTCAGTGAGCTTTTAAAGGAGGTGTGATACTACGATGGCTTTGTGAGGATTCACTCTCCTTCCCACACTTGTCTCATGTTCTTCCTTCTGGACTGTTTTGCATCTTCTCATGCAGAAACCACATTTCATTTCTAAAAATCAAAGTGAAATTGCCGACTGTCAAAGCCAAACATGTTTTCTGTAAGTTCTTGAACACGGACCAACTTTTTATTTGTCAGACGATTTTTGACAACGTGCTCCTTTCACAGCCACTTCAGTCGTGTTACCTCGAGGTAAACAAGGAAAAAGTTTTCTTAAGTAAAAAATATTTCCATCTTTGAGATATGAGTCACAGTTATTACCTGGTATTTGGTGTCATGTTGGGCTGTATTTTCCTGTTTTGGTGCAGCCTCAAGCACTGTTCAGACTTAGAGATTTGCATTCAGCACTTGTCAGTGTTTGTATCCCTGAAAATAATATTTCTTAGCCAGAGTTTCTGTTCTATATAAACCTGTAATTCTCATTGTTTTTGACAGAATTTAAGGATTTTAGGTTCTTTAAGAATTATTTTTCATCTTTTCCAATTTGTCCAAAGCTCGAAAACCTCTTTTTCCCTCACCATGTTCTGAGGGAGCATTGGTGGTCCTTGAGGGACACACTCTCAGCCCTTCTGGAATGTCTGGTGAACAATGGATATGGAAAATATCATGGAATTATAGGATCCCATGCTGGAAGGGCATCTCAAGGATTATCTGGTGCTCTATTCCATGGGAAGAGCAGAGGGGAAAGCTAAGGAAGGGAGTTTGGTTCTCCTTGGAGAGCACGTTCTCAGCTCTGCTGTGGTTGTGTCTTGATGAGAGGATTCTCATTCTGCCTGGAGTCCTGGAACCACAGGGTTAGGGCTGGAAGGGACATTAAAGCTCATCCCCTTCCACCCCTGCCATGGCAGGGACACCTCCCACTGTCCCAGGCTGCTCCAACCCCAATGCCCAACCTGGCCTTGGGCACTGCCAGGGATCCAGGGGCAGCCACAGCTTCTCTCATCACCTGTACCAGGGCCTGCCCACCCTCCCAGGGAACAATTCCTTCCCAAATCCCATCCAACTCTGCCCTCTGGCAGTTTGAAGCCATTCATCCTTGTCCTGTCACTCCAGTTCCTGGTGAATTGTCTCTCTCCAATTTCCCTGGAGCCCCTTTAGGTGCTGGAAGGTTCTGTGAGGGCTCCACTCCACCTTTTCTTCTCCAGGCTGACCAATCCCAGCCCTCCCACCCTGTCTCCATAGTGGAGGTGCTCCATGCCCTGTATCAACTTCGTGGCCTCCTCAGGACTTGCTCCAACAGTTCTGTGCCCTCCTGATGTCGAGGGCACCACCAAATGAATCCATTGCTTCATTTTTCCTGTTTTAATTCACTCTTTTCTGATCTAGCCTAATGAAAAAAAGTAAAAATCCACCATTGTAGTAAGCTCTTGCCTCTTGATTGCAGAGGGTGAAAATCTCTGCTTTGCTGCTCAAACTCAGGGTTAACAAACAGGAATCCCAAACAAGGATTAGATGGAAAACCTGAGGGAGCTGTGAGATGATCACCACCAGTCAAGGGTGAGGCAGGGTTTGAAATTCTCTGTATTTATCTTTAAAAGGCCCTTGCACTCTTTGCTGTGTGTTCTGGGTGATCTGTAGCCTCACCCAGGGCTTGTCAAACACCACTGGAAGGAGGCAGTTGGATTAATTAAAGCAGATTTTTACAGCTTCCTATATTTTAGTTTCTGCCAAGACAACTGACAACAAGAAATGAGGAATTTATGGAGGAATCATGAAAAATTTATGCTGGCATATGAGATTTATTCATCCAGCATAGAAAGTGTGCTTTAAAGTCTGACATCAGAGCTGCTAATAGGAAATTTGGAAATAGACTAAATTAACTAAAACTGTTGATTGTTTTGTACGAATATGCAGATTCCACACTGGATTTCCATGCTGTGCTGTGCTTCACAGAACCATGGAATGGTTTGGATGGGGAGGGGCCGTAAGATCATCCCATTCCACCCCTGCCATGGCAGGGACAACTTCCACTGCCCAGGTGCTCCAACCCCAGTGTCCAGCCTGGCCTTGGGCACTGCCAGGGATCCAGGGGCAGCCACAGTAAATCTGGGCACCCTGTGCCAGCCCTGCTCACCATCCCAGGGAACAATTTCTCCCCAAAATCCCACAGAAATCTACTTTGCTTCTGCTTTATGCCATTTCCCCTTGTCCCATCAATGTAGTGGTTGTTGGAATTCTAGCTTAGAACTGAATTTGTTTCACTGTTAGTCAGGATTTCAGACTTATTATTTGCATTAGTCAAAACTCACAGAGTAAAACCCCTTAGAAGAAAACTGGAGTATTGCCAATAAAAATTTTACATCAAATCCTTCAATATTAAAACTTAAAAAAATCCAAAACCTCAATCAAACATTCACGTGCATTTCTGGAAAAAAAAAAAAAAGTTTAGATATTTATTTTTTAAGCTTTGCTGAGCACTTTCTGGATATTATCTTCACAAAGCAGAACTCGGTGTGTGGACGTACGAGTCCACAGGGACAATAACAGCTTTTTCCTCAGTCTCATTTCAGCTCGACTGTTGCATTAATTTCCTTTATAACTTCTGACATCTGTAGCATGAATTGCTAATTTGTTTGGTCTGAAAGTTGGTGGGAAATAACAACTCCACTGAAGGCAGAGTGCAAAGGCACTGTTGCATTCAGAATTTTTTGCCATGCTTCTCCTGATGTGACCGATTCCTCCATTTTGTGCTTAACCTGGATTTGATTGAAATTTGTAAACTCTGCCCGTACACGGGGTTTTGTAGCAGAGCTCGCTGTTCTCTCTGCTGTAAAATATCTAATCCCTTCTACTTACATGTTTCTGTTAAAGCTGCTCCCTTGTTCTGACATGGAAATCCTCCCTGTACAAGTGTGATGGATGAGACACAGCACTTGCCTTGATTTCACACGGGGACAGGATTGTTAGAGCTGATAAATAGAAGGGGGTTGTTTTAAGACACCCTGGAGTGGGTTTTGGGCAGAGATGTGGGTGTGGGATGAGCACAATGGCTCCAAGACTTGCCAGTCATGGAAATTAATTCTCCAAATCTGGGGAGACTCAGTTCAGTCTGTCAGGGACACCTCACAGCAAGCACCTGGAATGAAATAATGATGCACCACAATTAACCTGAGATGGGCAGCTTGAGATGAGACAAGGGGAACTTTTTCCAAGTTTTTGAGCTCATTCAATTGAAAATCTGGATTTTTTTTTATTTGTGGATAGATGTGTTAAATAGCAAATAAATGCTGTTAAAGCTTGGTGGGTGCCAAGGGCAGGTTCTTGTGCAGTAGAAGAGATTGGCTGGGTTAAGGAATAGGACAGAACAGGAAGGGAATGGCCTTAAACTGTAGAAAAGCAGGATAAGGTGGGACTTTGGGCAGGAATTGTTCCCTGGGAGGGTGGGCAGGGCTGGCTCAGGGTGCCCAGATTTGCTGTGGCTGCCCCTGGATCCCTGGCAGTGCCCAAGGCCAGGTTGGACATTGGGGTTGGAGCACCTGGGACAGTGGGAGGTGTCCCTGCCCATGAGAGGGGTGGAATGGGATGGGCTCAGTGCCAGTATTTCTCTTTTTTTGTAATGAGATTTTGGTAAGTTATACTGATGTGAAAGAAATCTAAAAAGTAGCACAAAGTTCTGCTGAAAAAGTTTAAAAAGCAAAAAAGGAGCAACAACTTGTAAAACTTGCTCATCTCTGCAAGAATTTATGTCTGCAAATACCTGAGCCAGTATTCAGGAACTTTGCTTGAAGACTGGCAAGGAATCCAGTAGAAATGCAGGAAAACTTCTCAAGGAAGCAGATTCTGCCATGCAGATTCACCGGGTTAAGAAGGATGTGATTTGTGAAGGTTTTAAATTTTAACTCTTTTTTGAGTTCCTCGGTCTGTTTTGGAGGCTGAGTTATAGGAAGGATAAGGAAGGGACAGATTTAATGTCAGAATTCAGGTATTTCAGGGCACAAACCTGGAGAATTTATACTCCAGGTGTCAGGAGAGATGCCAGCAGTAAAGCCACAGCGGCACCAAGAAAGCAGCCAACGACTGAAATGAGCTGCAGGCTCTGACAGACACAGCCTTCCAAAAAAAAAATGGCCATAAATTGTCCAGACAGATGTTGCCTTCGGGCCCAGGGGCTGCTGCAAGGGGATGTGCCCGTGGTAGATGTTGGGAAAAGTTTGTAGCTGGATTTGGGGGCTCTCCCAGGAGATCAGAGGGGTTTTCTTAGCAGGGATGGGGTCAGTGCCCATCCTGGAGCACAGGAGAGCAGTGATGAGAAGAGGGTGAGAGACCCTTCAGCATTTCAGGTGGTGTGAAAATAAACACCAGGGTGATATTTCCTGATGTTCTTGAGGCTTAAGGAAGAATTTATTAAAATTATACTCCTTGACAGGGTGGGGTCGGGTTCTGGTCCCAGGGGACAAGGACAGGATAAGAGGAAATGGCCTCAAACTGTCCCAGAGGAGGGTCAGGTTAGATATTTGGGAAAATTTCTTTACAGAAATGGTTGTCAAGTATTGGAATAAGGTGTTGAGGGCAGTGGTGGAGTCCCCATCCCTGGAGGGATTTCAGAGCCCTGGGGACATGGGCAGTGGTGACCATGGTGATGGTGCTGCTTCATGGTTGGGCTTGATGGTCTCAGAGGCTTTTTCCAACCATATCAATTATGATTCCATGATTCAGGGATTAGTCAGGCTGCAGTTTGATTCTTTTAATTTGCATTTCAATTTTAATTCAGTCTTTGAACTGAATCTGAGGCTGTGGCAGAGAGCTGGGGGTGAACTCGGTGTAAACTCCAACCTAATGTTTATATAAATTTCATGCCAATATAAGGTTCAAAAAAATCAGTGATTTCTTTATCAGGAATTCAATATGTGGTTTTCCATTTTCTATGAATTTTAATCTATAATATTCTAATGACCTTTTTCAAGAGCGTTTTATTATGGTGCCCCGTTTATCATGCTAAAAGATATTTTTATTTTTTATGTGATGTTAAAAGTCACACATAAATTTCATCTTCCATTCACAGTCCACTTACTTAACTTGGTGTTTGATTTAAAGGTGCTTCCAGCTTTGAACACAATTTAAAGGTACTTTTGGCTTGAATTCAGTTAACTAAAAATATTTTTTGAGGTTATTACCACACAAATATCAATGGCAAACGGGCCACATACAATCCTATGGGCAAGAATATATATATATATATATATATATATAATTTTATTCCTGCATATTGTACTGAAAAATCATCCATTGGATTTGTTACTTAAGCAGTTGGGCATTGTGGGAGAATTGAACTTTGCCAACTTGTTCAGCTCTTCTTTGCTAAAGGGCCACTGTCAAGGATGCTTTGTTTGCCATAAAGAAAGATTTGTAGTGACAGTTTTATATAACAACAATAATATTAATTTGAATTATTTTTGGAAGAATCTCAGAGCAGCTGGGGAAGATCATCTGCATTATGTTGACCTTACAGATGTTCAGTTTGATTCATGGAGGAATGCAGTAATTTGCCTGTGCCCATGCAGTGAACAGCCAGCAGTGAAGAACAGGAGTCAGCTCATAGATTATTATTCACATGGAATGTTCAGCTCCATTTTGATAACTTGGGCATTTTCCCTGGGAATGTTAGCCCATATCTCTGCTGAAATAACCCAGTTCACATCTGGGGTGCAAAAGTTGAAAAATGATTTAAAATTTGATGCAAAGTTAAAGAAGGTTAATGTAATACTTGGTTTTTTAAGGTCAACAAAGGTGTGGGCAAATATTCACCCATAGGGTTGTGTAATTTTGGGGAGTTTAACCTTGATGGTCATGGAGTTGTCATAGAATTATGGAATGATTTGGGCTGGAAGGGATCATCCCAGTGCCACCCCTGCCATGGCAGGGACACCTCCCACTGTCCCAGGTGCTCCAAGCCCAATGTCCAACCTGGCCTTGGGCACTGCCAGGGATCCAGGGGCAGCCACAGCAAATCTGGGAATTCCATCCCAGCTCCTCCCCACCCTGCCTGGGAACAATTCCTTCCCAAAATCCCATCCATCCCTGTCCTCTGGCAGTGGGAAGCCATTCTTACAGTTTTAAACAATGGATTAAAATTCATAAAAATCTGAAACTGTGGGAAAAGCTCTGCAAAGGTTCCTCACTGCCTTTCCTGGGGAAGAAGTGCTTCTGGAATAAATAAACCCCTTCTCTCCAGCCCCCTCCCCACGGGATCCCACACTCTGGCACTGCTGGAGAGCTGCCCTTTCCCTGCCCCTCCATGAAGGAGATGTGCAAGGAGGGCACTGTAAATGTTGTTTTTTAAAAAAATCTAAACTCTAAATGTGTAAAATGATCACAACGTGCCTCCCTGCAAGAACCAACCTGGAAAACCCCAGCCACAGAGATTTGAAGAGAAGAGCAGAAGAAGCTTGACTCTATAACATTTATTTCAAATTAATTTTCTGCCATCCAGCTCCAGCAGTTCATTTTTCCTACTGAATGGGATCTAATAAGACCTAATAGGTGATAAATCAGTTTCCCAGGTTTGGGCATTAAGGAACTGCAGTGCTGTGTTCTGCTAGAGCAGGAAGGTCTCCAGCTCTCTGTTCCACAACAAGCAGGGCATTAAATAGTCTTAAATCATCAGCCTGTCCCTTCCTCAGCTCCAGGACCACTCCTGAGGCTGGGAAATTTCACAATGAGGGATCATTCTTTATGGCAAACTCTGTAGCTGCGAGCAAAGCAATTTAAAAAACACTTTAGGAGAGTGGTTCCTACATCCTGCTCCTGTTACAAATCACTTGGCCTCAGCGTTTACAAAATCTGCAGTTTAACTAATACAGATGGGTTATCAAATTATCCTGATGGAAACAGATAGAGAGGTTGTTTCCTATCAACAGATCCATTAGGAACTAACAACAAAATGGCATTATTTACTCAGCATCTATTCATTCCTACTAATTTGGCACAGCGTTATTAGCACTGAAGCTTTACATGCAAAACACTGCAATTCTTGGGGTAATTTGATAATGCAAGACACGTTCCTGATGTGTCATTTTGTAGGATGGATCCTGTAAACCTGTGCTTTGAGAACCCAATCCTTACCCAGCTCGTCTATGGCAAAGCACATCCATCCCAATTAGGAGCAGCACCAGCTCTAGAGAAGGTTCAGTGAGCCTGGGGTTTATTATCCTTGGGTCTCTAACCCACACTCCAAAGGCTTTCTTGTTCCAAGAGCTCTTTTTTCCCAAGTTTAAATCTGAATAAAGCTTTAGGAAGGTTCAGAGCTGTTGCAGCTCACAGCAAAGGGGTTCACCAGATCAAAATCAGCTGGGTTAGCTCAGTTGGTTAAAGTCACAAATCCATCCAAGCTCTTCTTCCCTGAGTCCAGGGGTAGATGTTTGCACAAGGTGCTTTTTCTTTTTTTTTTTTCCAGCAATATTTTGGAAGTGAGAGCCTCCAGCAGAAAGTGGGGATCAGGAAGGACCTGATGTGTTCAGCCCAGAGAGGAGAAGGCTCTAGGGAGACCTTAGAGCCAATTCTGGATCCTAAAGGGGCTCCAGGAGAGCTGGGGAGGGACTGGGGACAAGGGATGGAGGGACAGGACACAGGGAATGGATTTAAGCTGAAAATGGTTAGCTTTAGATGGGATATTGGGAAGGAATTCCTCCCTGGGAGGGTGGGGAGGAGCTGGGATGGAATTCCCAGATTTGCTGTGGCTGCCCCTGGATCCCTGGCAGTGCCCAAGGCCAGGCTGGAGCAGCCTGGAACAGTGGAAGGTGTCCCTGCCATGGCAGGGGGTGGAATGAAAAGATCTTTAAAATCCCTTCCAGCCCAAAGCATTGTGGAAATCCATGGTTTTATGGTCAGCAGAGCCTTGTCAGGCCAGGCCCAGCAGGTTTTGGGTTTTATTCCCCTGGGATGAGGAGTTTCCCACGTGTTTGTCCTGCCCTCCTACTCCTGAGTCAAATAATCCTCTCTGGGCAGTGATGTGTCCATTGACTGCCCTGCACATAAAAGGAGAAAATATTGGATTCAGCTGGAGAGGAGGAAGGGAAGCACAGCTTTGCTTCTCACCCTGATCGATCCCACTCCTGTGGGTGCTGAGACTTCTTAAAGTAGAAAATGAAGTTTCAGTTGTTGTCAGAGGCAGCAATGAAATTACCTTTGCAGTTCCAGCTGAATGAACCAAATTTTATTTATTCTCTAAAACCAAACAGGAGATAAAACACTCACACCCTGTATTTTGTTTGTACATCATCATAGCAGCATTTTCTTGCTCAAGGATTAACACCAATTGTGCTTGGATTTGTTATTTACAGGTTTCACCTCGGGGCACCGTGCCTTTATTGAGTAGGAAAATCAAAAATTGCCCTTGCATGACATAAAGGCAGAGCTTTTAACATGGGAGGTCGCTGGCTGCTCAGTGGCACCTTCTGATCTACAAAGTGGGGTCAGCACAAAACGTTTCTGTCTCAAAGATTCAACACCCTGTGAGTTCCAGCTCTGCCAGACCCCTGCCCTCGCCTGCTGGGGCATCCCACACCCCCTGCAAGAGGGGCTGGAGGGTGTCCAGGGAAGGGAATGGAGCTGGGAAGGGGCTGGAGAATTCCTGAGGGAGCTGGGAAGGGGCTCAGGCTGGAGAAAAGGAGGCTCAGGGGAGCCCTTGTGGCTCTGACAGGAGGGGACAGCCGGGGGGATTTGGGATCTGGGAACAGGGACAGGAGGAGAGGGAACGGCCTCAGGCTGGGCCAGGGGAGCTCAGGGTGGATATTTGGGAAAATTCCTTCATGGAAAGGTTTGTCCAGCCCTGGCACAGCTGCCCAGGGCAGTGCTGGAGTCCCCATCCCTGGAGGGATTTAAAATCCATGTGGAGGTGGCACTTGGGGACATGGGGACAGTGCTGGGAATGGTTGGACTCCATGATCTTGAGGGCTTTCCCAACCTTCACCATTCCATGGTTTTCTGTTCATCTTTGCTGCATTTCCCTGGCTCCCTGCAGGGCTGGAGCAGGTGGAGTGAGTCAGAGGGGATCTACAGAACCATGGAATTGTTCAGGTCAGAAAAGTCCTCCAAGGTCACTGTGTCCAACCATTCCCAGCACTGCCCCATGTCCCCAAGTGCCACATCCCATTAGCTGAGTGCTGTTATTAATTATGGCAAAGCAAGGTGCTAAAATACCGTTGTGATTTCCAAACTTGTCCCTGTCAATGGTTTTTAAAGAAATTCTGAAAGAAATCTAATGCCTACCCCCAACTTCCTGTGCTGTCCAAAGCAGATTCCAAAAAAAAATCTGTATTTGTCATAACCTGAAATTCCCTAGCAGGAATCAAATTAAACAGCTGTGACCACCCTGTAATTATGATTTGTCACAGACTAATATTTACTTTTTTCGTTCATTTAAAACCCCATTTGTTTTACTGTGTAAAAATTAAGAACAAAGCATCGTGTTGATCCCTGAATGCATAATTGCAATTAAGGTGGTGTCTTGCAGAAATAATACATGGAGGGTTAATTTGGACCACGAGCTGGTTTTAATTCTGCCTTTGTGTTTCTCTACAAGTGAATTATCCTAGGGTGGCACAGAGAAAATCAGAGTTATTTGTAGCTGGGCTGTAACGTCGTGTTTTTAATGGGAGTATTTTTAATGAGGGTTTGTGGCCTGAATTGTTGATGAAAAGCAGATTATTTCTGTTTGCTCATTCCAGGAGAGGTGAGAGGTTCTGAGCAGGGTTTGTGGCCCCAGTTGGGAACTCTCCTGGACAGAAATGAGGGAATTTCTCATGAAAACATCAGCACTTGAAGAGTTCAGTCACAGAAGGGCTCTGCACAAGTCTCTGCTTCTCCCTTTTTAGTGACATTTGGCTCTTAAACATTTGATGAGGCCTTGGGAATAAAAATATAATATATAAAAATATTATCTGTTTTGTAATGAATTACAAATGTGAGTGAATGTGACCTAAATGAACACACTCCCTATTGTAGGAGCAGCATTGAAGTGGTGTCATCATTTAATTCTCTCTTATGTCTTGGATTGAATTATAATTTTCGAGGCCCATTTGCACCATTAAATGCTGTGTGAGGGGTAGAAGAAACATCTAACTTAAATATAAATAAAATGAGAATTTCCTAATTTTAATGCAGCAAAATTAATATTAAGGTTGATACAGATTAAAAAAACCCAAAAAAACAAAATCACAAAACCATGTACTATTTTCCCCAGTAAAAATTAAGTTACTCAACCTAAACATCAAGGGGGAGAGGCAATTATTTCGAAAAGAAGTGAGAGAAAAAGGAAGAAGGTCTTAAAATACCATTTAAAAATTTTTTTTAAAAAATCTTATCTTAGATGACACTTTTAGGGAAAAAAGTAAAAACTTGAAATCTTTTGCAATAATTTATCAAACACTTATTGCATATTTCCTTTTAAAGTACTGTTTTTAACTGAAAACCAGGCAGAAAAAGGTAATTCCTGAATTTCTCAATCCCTACTTCTTCAGCATTGACTCTCAAACCTCTTTGGCCTCTGGGTGTGATCCAAAGCAAAAGCTTTTTGAAGGTTTTTGTGTGGCTCCTGGAACAATAAAGCTTTGGATTGTAGCACTATAAATTATATCCCAGGTTTTGTGCTGCCACTTTTAGTCTCCTTTGGGATCCATTTTCAGGGATCAATGTTTGGATATTGCTGATGTTAAAGATGAAATTACTTAAAATCTGGACAACCTGTGTGTGCCATTCTGCTTTTAATTTTTCTGGAAAAAATCCAGGAAATGGAGCTTTTTACCTTGTATAAACCTTTGATCCCATTGATCATTGCTGGCCTAGGTCCCTCCTGGCTGCTGCCAGGCTTTCCATAATATCTGCTGCAGATGGAGCTGAAAACTCTGGCAAATCTGCTCAAAATCCATTGGAAAAACAGATTTTTCCTTGCCCTTGATGGGTCATTGGATGTCAGCATCCCTCTGCATCCTGCTCAGCTCAATCCCAGCTTTGTTAGGCCCTGCTTTGCTGATATCCTGAATTTTTAGTGACCAGGCAGTGCTGCCCATCCCACGTGGATGCTCAAACATCACTGAAGCCCAGGATGAAGGAATTGTGCATTGCTTTAGGCCTGGAATGGTGAGTTTGGAGCAAGCTGGGCTCTGGAGCATGTCCCTACCCATGGAATGGGATGATCTTTATGGTCCCAACCCAAACCATTCTGGGATTGTCTGATATAATCCTATAAAATGAGGATGCCTTTAGGTGTTACTCCACACACAAGCATTGGGTGAAAAAAAAATCAACCTGAACATTTGGTTTGGTTGTGTTTTCTGGGTGAAAAAATCTCCTATTGGGACTAATCTGAATTTTTCCCCATTTAGGTTTTTTTGCTTCTCTGAGCCCATCAAATAATTGCACTCTACTCCCAGAGAAGCTGCTGGCTTTCAGTGCCATTGGCATTATAAATCTTCTATCTAGAGACAGCCAAACTGTGTAATTCAGGCCAGGGAAGAACATAAAAAGAGCAGAAATGGTGCAGAAATGTTATTTGGGCTTTGTGCCCAACTCTACTCTGCCCCAGTGCAGGAGAGCCAGGCAGGAGCATTGATTTTTTGTGAAGGGACTGCCTGGTTGTCTTGTCCTTGTGAGGCCCAGGAATACTTTTCTATATGGGAATTCACTTCCCTGGCACTGCATCCCCCCGTGTGCACTGTGGGATTGATGGTGTTCCAATGTGCTGGTGTCCAATTCCCAAATTCCAAGTAAATTTTCCCAAATTCCAAGTAAATAAGCCTTGCACAGTTTTGGAGATTTGCTTATTGCTGTGTCCACAAGGAATAAAACTTATGGATTTATGAATTAAAGCAAACTTTTCCATGGCTCTGCCTTGGGAAGGTGAGGATTCACCTAAGGGCACCTGTACCTGGAGTTTTTTGCACTGTCTCAAACTCACCTGTCAGAAATCAAATTTTAGTCCTGTGGTGCTCTAAAGCACTGCTTGTATTTCAATAGCCAGAGAATTTCCTGTAGTTTCAAGAACCGTTTATCCACACAGCATAATTTAGTAGCTTAAAGAGCTTTCTTGGGATTAACAGAGAGAGTGAAATTAAAGTATTGCATAAAGAAATTGCAGTGAACCTGATTTCAGAGAGTCTCAGAATGGTTTGGCTTGGAGGGACATTAAAATCCATCCAGTGCCACCCCTGCCATGGCAGGGACACCTCCCACTGTCCCAGGTGTTCCAACCTGGCCTTGGGCACTGCCAGGGATCCAGGGGCACCCACAGCTGCTCTGGGCACCCTGTGCCAGCCCTGCCCACCCTCCCAGGGGAGGATTTGCATCCACAATTACATTTCATTACTTGTTTAGTATGAACCACTTTTTATCCAAGCCTTTGTCCCATTGACACACTTGGCTGTGTTTTTGTGACCCTGACTGTGTTTTCCTCTTAGGCTTTGATTTCACCAGGCAGAAACTAATCCCCAGCTGGAAAATTCCAGGAAGGATTGGCATGTCCCTGCCAGCAGTGAATCCTCCCTGGCCTTGAGCCCATCAGAGGCTGCCCTGCAGCCCCCACACCTTGGTGTGATCCCTGCCTAAAGGCTGCAAAGGGATCTGTTTGTGGGCTTGGGAATGTCCCTCTGCTGCCCTGCAGAACAGAAAGACCCTGCATTATAAATGGCATGATGGTGCCTGGAGAGGCTGCCTGGAACAGAGAGTGGACAGTGATAAAGGAATAAAGCAGGGATTTAATAAAAGCCCTTCCAAGGATTCACCTTGGGCAGTGTAAGAGCCTGGCCATGGCTACACCCAGGATGGACAATGGATCACGAGTTTTCACGCTTTTATAAATTTTGGTCCATTCCCATATTGGGGTTCATTGTCCAATTCCAGCTCCAGGTTCTGCAGTCCCATCCTCCCAGATTCTCTCCTCCATTCGCTGCTCTTTGCACTTTTTGGGGCTGGAGCTGCAGCGTGTCCTTGGTTGTGGGGCTGGCAAAGGATTGTTTGGTGTGCCTGAGCTGGGAGGAGAACTTGGAACACTTTGTGTGGAGTTCAGAGTCACACACAGTGCAGGACAGAGTCTGGCAAATATAAAAGCTAAAACTTAAGGCATCATTTTGTGCCCTGCAGGGCTGATTTTTGTGCTGGGACTGTTTCGGTGTGCAGGGTGATTTAACCCTTTGCCCAGAGCCAGAAATCCTGCTCAGAACCACCGAGGGGCTGGGCTCCCATCGTGCTGGGGGTTCCTGTTACTGCAGATAGTGAAGCATCCTAGTGAAGCATTTATTCCACTCCTGTCTCGCTGCTCCAGGGAGTATCGGGCAGGGTGGTGAGGGAGGGCTGGGAAGAACAGCAAAGCAGGGATCTTGTCCAGATGTTAACAGCTGGGCGAGGCGGGCAGGATCTGCACGGGAGGCGAGCGCTGCTCCCGCCTCGCTTGGCTCCCTCCTTCACACAGCCCACTGCCTCCCTAAAGCGTTTTGTGTCACTTTAATATCTGAGAGCCGCCTTTTGGATCAAACACAGGCTTACCTAAAGCTCCAGCAAGATTTTTTTTCACTTTGCCAGCATTAGTGTTCCCTTCACAAAGCCGTCAGCAGCACAAGCAGCGGCGGCACAGCCCAGAGGAGCAGCTGCTGCGCTTTATCCCGCTCATCTCCTACAAGAAATCACATTTTAACCTCTTCCCAGCGAGTCTCTGCTTGCCTGTGTCTGCTGGGGAGATAGATTCCAGTTTTGTGAAGGTTCAGTTCTCCTGGGCAATGCCTCTGTGCTTGTGATTGCTTGGATTAGAAAATGAAAGTCATTGGGATAATTCAGCTCCCATGGAAACTTTCTGCCCATCAGAATGATCTTCACATTTTGGGGGAAACTTCAGCAAATGGAATTTCTGAACATACCCAATTGGTGACTTCAGCACTGAAGAGGTGATAACCCAACCTTTGCAGATTGCTTTCTTTTTCCTCATTGCTATTCTGTGGTGGAATTTGATAAATTAAATACCTGCAGGAAAAAGGGAGATTCTCTTCCAAGCAACATCACGACATTTGTTTAGCCAGGTGCAATTGTCTTCCCAGTTGATGGCAAGATGGATGAGAATGCCAAATAATTTGAAATGTAGCAGATCAATTCTATTGATTTATCCATAAGTAGCTCAAGTGGCCTTAATCACCTCCAGTATCCATGGAAATGGGGAAGGAGCAGAGGCCAGTGCTGCCAGCACAGAGCAAGGGAGGTTCCCCTGCTGCAAACCCCGAGGCACTGTCAAGTATTTGAAAACATTTTGCCAAATTCAGCCAGAAGTTTGCATGCTTTGCAGGAAAATTTGCCTTTCCCAGTCTTTCTGTGAATTACTTCTCTTGTAATTATTTCTCTTTCCGGACTGAGGGTTTGTGTGAAAAGCAGTGCAACAGGGAAAAGAGAAAAAATCTTCTATATTGATTTTTCCCACTGCAGAAAGCGGCTGAATTCCTTTGTGAAATGAAGTCAGAACAAGAACTGAGGTGAAAAGTTGGGTGGTGAGGCTCTGACACAGAGGAGCTGTGGCTGCTCCATCCCTGGAAGTGTCCAAGGCCAGGCTTGGAGTAACCTGGGACAGTGGAAGTGTCCCTGCCCATGGTGGAGGTGACACTGGATGAGCTTTAAAATCCCTTCCCATCCAAACCCTTCTGGGATTCTCTGATCTTTGCAGAGGGGAAGGTGATGATTTTTGTTCCTAGCAAAGGCTTTCTGCATTTTCCTGAGCACTGCACTACAATGAAATGCTTGTTTAATAACTCACCTGATGGCAGAGATCCCTTCCAGCAGCACTCCAACAAATTACATTTGTTTGAAATTACAAGCTCTGTTGGGAGTTTTTGCCAGCTGCCACAATAGAAAGTCTCTTGGAATTCAGCAAGTCTCCTTCCTTTAGAATAATAACTTTTGAGTGGAGGAACAGTAACACTGTCCACTTGCAAGAGATGCTACTTTGCCAGCATTGTAGCCTTAGCTAAAAACTCCTAAATTAAATTGTCTGTTAGCATTTCCATTAGAAAAATGCCATTTCTAAGCTTTTATTACTCTGCCACAAAATTCTCCAGGCGCTAAAATTGAGTACAGATGGTTCTATCCGTGGAGTTATCTCTTAGATAAAACTCCAGGAGGCAAAGTTGATTTGGGAAAGGGGACAGAAGGCTAAAGCCTCTTCTTTCCTGCACTCAAAGTCATCCAAAAACCACAACTGAGATCTCAGACACAGAGTCAAGAAAGGAGGAGAGTGAGGGAGTCAGATCCATGGATATCCAAGCAGATCCCAATCCTTGGAGGGACTCAAACCCCACCTGGACACAGCCCTGAGCAGCTGCTCCAGAGGCACCTTGGAGAATTAATCCCTTGTGCTTCTTGCAGAGCCCTGGTTATTGGTAGTCAGCCCACAAGTTTGTCCTTCAGCGTTTTGTAACTCAGTTATTTTTCATTCATCTGTCCCCTTTGTTTTAGAGGACTCTGGGCTTGGAATACAAATGAGGGGAGAGCTATCAGTGATGAGAGATAATGTGCTAAAGCAGGGGCTGAAATATTTGTTAGAGAATAGGTTAATAAAGTGACATGGAGCACCTGTGCTGCTGTGGAGCTGGCATTATGAGGAGATTATGCTAATGTGGGTATTTAGTAGCAAGTCTTCTTTGGGATTACTCTCTGCTATTATCATCCTCAGCCCAGGAATTGTAAATTCAAAAGGCAGCAAATGATCAAGGATTTAGTTTCTTTTTTTTTTTTCCTTAAGTTTTGACTGCTCTTTAACGCGCTGAATTAGAGGATGTTGCAAGGAATCTTTTAAACACTTCTAAAATGTTCTTTAAGAGAAAGAAGTGGACTGAGCAGGGATGTGTAAATATAAAGAAGCATTCAATGGAATTAATTTGTTTGTGGTGGGCAGCTGGCAGGCCTGGAGGTGCAAAGGCAGGTGAAGAGGGAAAGAAAAGAAACAAAATTTGGCAAAGGAGAAAACTGGAGGAGATGCAAGGGTACCTTCAGGCTGAGCCAGTTAAGGGATTTTGAGTCTCTTATGATGGGACACTGGTGAGGCACCTCAGATTCTGGGGGCAGTTCTGAACTCTTCTCAACAAGACAAACACGGAAGGGCTGGAGGGAAGGGAACAGAGCTGGGAAGGGGCTGGAGAATTCCTGAGGGAGCTGGGAAGGGGCTGAGCCTGGAGAAAAGGAGGCTCAGGGGGGCCCTTGTGGCTCTGCACAACTCCCTGACAGGAGGGGACAACCGGGGGGGATTTGGGATCTGGGAACAGGGACAGGAGAAGAGGGAACGGCCTCAGGTTGTAGCAGGAGAGATTTAGGTTGAATACCAGAGAAATTTTTTTAATGAATAAGACAAAAGCTGTAAAACAAGCTGTGCAAGAGGGATGGAGGGGCTGCAGGTGAGGGGTGCTCAGTGAAGCCTTTGCTGTGCTGTTTGTGCCTCCTAAACCTTTGCTGGGATTTGGCTTCTGCTCTGGGATTTCCAGGTCTGTTGTTGCCCCCAGTTTGACAAGAGGAGAGGACTCTGTCTCCTGTAAGCACATGGAATTTGTCTCCCAGAGAAGCAGGAGCTCAGGCTTGGGGAGCACGGTGATGTGCAGGAAGGCTGATGAGCTGCAATGAAGCATTCATTAATTACCCTTCCATCTAAATTAACTGAAATGACATCATCATCACAGTGCCTTTAGAACCTCACTCCAAATTCCCTCTCTTTTATCAAAGTATCACCTCAACCAAAAGTATTTTAAGCTGTATCTGTGTATTCTTGTATAGATAATTATTCTGCCATTAAGGAAGTAATTTTTTTTCATTCTTAATCCTTGGTTGGTTTTTTTTTTGTTTTTTTTTTTTATGTTTGCTTAAGAAAAAATATTGGGGGGGAACATTTCTAGTTTGTATTGTTCCTTCTGTCAGAAATTTTCCTGTCAAAAATATTTTGCATAAACACTCACACTGTAAATCCAAATCCCTGGGTACTGGAGCTAACTAAATAATGTACAAAATGGCATAGGCTGTAAAAATATTTCCACTTTGGAAATATTTCTCTGTAGATTATTCCTCCAGAGCAGTGTTTTTGCAAAGGCACTTGGATGGGTGTTACATCCTGCACCTCAGCTCCTGGAGCTCCTGCAAATACTTTCCAACAATGTCAGAGGCTGAGTGAGAGAAAACGAGGCACAGAATGTTTTTAAACACGAGCAAATTGGGGCACTTGACTAATTAGGAGGGAGAATGGCAGAATGAGAAGGGACTGAAGTTGAGAAAGAGCTGAAAAAAAATGCCTTGTGTTGGCACAGTGACTCCTGTTCCATTTATAAATGGAATCCCTCTGTCCCTCCTTCATTTAGCATTGCCACTGGAAGTCAGGATTTGATGGATGTTCCCAGCCTCCTGGAGGCAGTGAGGCTGTTTGGAGGGAAAAAAGGACCTTTTGGAAAACGACACAATCCAACCATTAATTTTTGCTCTGTTTGGTGAAGCAATCTCTGCATCCACAAACCAATTAAGCACCTATGGGCCTAGTGGAAGTCAATAATAATCAATAACAGGAAACATTCCCAGGAGTCTGGAGCTGAAATTGGAGTCAGTTCATGAACCAGCAGCACATTCCTGGCTGGATGAACTCCATAAAGGGGGAGAAATTACTGGAGAAATGAGGATTGCCTAGGGCAGGGCAAGGTGAATGTACCCAGCAGGACACTGAGATTTGGTCACCTGGATTTTTGGTTTGGTTTTTTTGAGAATTTCTGCTTTTTATGACCTGTATTTCCTGATGTTGATCTCTGCCATGGTTTCCTCCATCTCCTTTTCCCTGGCTTCTCTCACCTGAGCTCTCAGCCACCCTTGTATGTCACATTCCAAAGGTGGTGGGCAGGTCACTGTTCCTGCTGGATGGTGGAGAGCTGATCACAGATCTGATCAGGGAATGCATGAACAGGGATGAAATCCAAAAAATCCTGGTGATAGACAAAAGGTTTTGGGGACACCCAAAAGTCTCTCTCAGGGGTTCCAAGAGAGCTGGAGAGAGACTTGGGACAAGGGCCTGGAGGGGGAGAAAAAAAGGGAAATGGCTTTAAACTGAAAGTGGGTGGATTGAGATGGGATATTGGGCAGGAATTGTTCCCTGGCAGGGTGGGGATGGAATTCCCAGATTTGCTGTGGCTGCCCCTGGATCCCTGGCAGTGCCCAAGGCCAGGTTGGACATTGGGCTTGGAGCAGCCTGGGACAGTGGGAGGTGTCCCTGCCATGGCAGGGGTGGCACTGGGTGGGATTTCAGGTCCCTTCTAACCAAAATTATTGTGATTCTGGTCTATGGAAAGTCTCTAAACACAGAATAAGAGGTCAGTCCGTGCCTCAGAGGATCAAACTCCAACAGAAGAGACAACAGAATTCTCTGGATGTCCTTGGAGCCATCCCCATCCCCCCTTCCCCAGAGCTCACACAAAAACCTCTGTCCAGGGCATTGGTTTTGTTCCTTGGTGGATTTTTATGCCCTTTTTTCTTACACATATCCTGAAGTGACTTCCTTCCATAATCATATTCCTTCTATTCCAATCACATCATAGAAAATGTTAATTTCCTGCTTTTAATTGGGTTGATAAAGTCTTTTGTCTCCCAAATCTTTCCCAATACATTCGGATTAGGTTTTGTTGTCTTACATGGCAGCAGAGTCCATTGTGTTTGCTTCCAGGCTCTGAACTTTGAAAGTTTAACTTCTGTGCCTCTTCCTGACATGGATAATAAATTCTTTTGTTCATTGAAACTGAATTTCAAGAAGAGCACTTCTTTTTGTGCACACATAACTGGGAGGCAATCTTGGTTATTAATTACAGCGAGATAAGGGCTGGCACTGCAAGGGATGCTCTCCAGCTGAGAGTTTTGATTATTTATCCCTTGGCCCAGTGATGTCCAAGTCCACCTTTTATCCTTGAGAGTGTTCCAGCAGCCAGTTCCTTTCTTCTTCAATACACAACTGTTGCTTTTGGGTTAATTCCACTTATTCTGAAGAGCCACTTTTTGCTTCATTTTTCATTTTCTCTAACTTTGGGCAGTGAAGTTACTGAAAATTGTCAAGACGTGCTTTCGAGGAGGAGGAGGATTTAACGAACACCTGGAATGATAAAACTTTTCACCTTCCTCTTTCAATTTTTATTTGGGCATAAACCTGAACCGTTTTTATATTCATGAGCTGCAGCAACTTCCCAGGTGATAACAAAGCATTGCCCAGGTTACAGCCAAGAATTCATCCAGCATGATTTTTTACTGCTGAAATTCTCTCTTCAGAGTAGTGATCTTGCAACTTGCTACTTCTTCTTGCCAATGTTTTAAGAAATAATATTTTTTAAATTCACTTCATTAGATAAAAACCATCTTAATTTTGCTGTTTGCTCCTGGCACCGGAGGTGCTAAAATATCCTGAAAAGTGAGATTTGCATGGCATTTGATTTGCAAATGAAGATAGACTGTAATAATAATTGTAGTAGTAATAGTGGGAGTAGGAGTAGTAGAAGAAGAAGAAGTAATAATAATGATGATGATGATGATGATGATGATGATGATGATGATGTTCTGTTGACTGTCACTGGGATTTCTCCACTGACCTATGGAGGAAATGTTTTATCTAGTCACAGAAGGATTGATCCAATCAAATAAAAAATTAATTGGGATTTCAGTAATTCAAAAATCAACATTAAATCTCTCCACGTCTTCTTTGGGATGTTCCTTTATGGAAAATTGGAGGAATTCCTGACTTCCTAAAGCCCTCTGACACCCAGGGTTTGTTTAATTCCAGCTCCAGTTGAACACATGTTCTGTGCTCTGCTCCTTTTCCAGTGGCAAATACAGCAGAATTTCTATTATTTGTTCTTCGTTGGTACTCCCTGGAATTAATATAAGGGAAAAAAAAATGAGAGTTACAATTTAAAGAAAAATAATAGTATATAAAGTAATGAGCTTATGCCAAAGCTTAATTAGATGGAGTAGATTAAATATGTTTTGAGGCTGCATCATGAAGCTGGAGGCACAGCCCTGCCTGAGTTGGATCCATTTTTATGTCCATGAGGAAGCCCTGGGTGGCTCCTGCACCACAGGAAATTGTTCATTGTGGGGGGACATTTCCAGCTCTCGTTGTATTATCAGCTTTCAAAAGCACAAAGCAAAGCAGGGATAAGGAGAGGATGAAAGTGGTGATGGTCTGATGGCACTGATAGCTTAGATTTCAGTCTTAGTTTGTGCTGCAGCTCAATTATTGAATCACAGGTCTCAAATCTTGTCTTTTGGAGCAGTGCAGGGTGTTCAGCTGTGGGCTGGATTCAGCTCATTTTTAAAATCTCCTGATGAGTGAAGTGCTGAAATTGCTGCTTGGGTGTGCTGGGTGCAGAGATGCCTCTGTCACCTCAGTTATAAAGAATATTATTATCAAACACACCTGCATGTATGTATGTACTTGATTTTTATGTGTATTTGTTTATATTTAAAAATACTTGCATATTTTAATTCTTTTTGTATTTTCCTTTCTAAATTTCATTTTCATTTTCCCATCTCGATCTTTTCTTTCTCCTCCATAATTCTGCCATGGGGATGATCTGACCTTATACTACAGATATATCCCAGTGGCATCCAATTTTTCCCTTTATTAATTTATTTCCATATATAAATAAATAAACTCTCTTAGAATCCCGATGAATTTATGTACATATTGATGTATTTATGAATTTATGTACATATGGATATATTTATATAAATACATCAATGTGTTCATAAATAATCTTTGGCAACATATTGGCCATAAATAAGTATATAAATACATATAAATAATGTCTGTTTCCATCATGTTGCCCATGCATTATCTGGAGTCTTCTTTTCTCTTGGATACCAAACTTTCAGCTAAATATTAATTTTTTTTTTAGGAGAAATTGCTAAGTAATCTTAAATGCAGTGCAAACTCTTTCTAGCTGGTTTGTTTTAAATAATTCTGGTTTTTTGAGAGGTTTTTTTTGGCCAGCCTGAAGGAAAATCAACTTCTTTCTTTGCAGTAGTGAACTTTGTTTTTCAAGATTATTTTTGGGGTGGGGAAAAACAAAGCCAGAAGATCTCAGGAGGGGTTTTCATTGTTTTTGGGGACTCTGAGGAGACACAAATCTCTCCCCCAGCCTGTTCCAAAGAGCAGCTGATTTGTCTGGCATTAGCTGGCAGCTGCACAGCATCAATTTCGGGTTTGCAGGGAGAATCTCATGTTTGTTTTGAAAATGGAGATCAGGCTACCAAGGAATATAATCAGTTTATTTTTCAGCACCATGAATATGTAGTGCCCTACTTCTCCTGTGCCATTTGGTTTTCTCTTTCAAGCTTGTCAGGCCAAGTCCTTTTGCAATTTAAGAAGCCTTTTTAGAAACTCCAGAAACTACAATGGGTCTTGAATTAGCATTTTGGAAGTAGAGCAGTGAACAATGTTTTAAAGATTGTCCTTCAGCAGCATTTCTCTTGTGCCATAAGTGGAATTTTTTTTGTCTCATGTGTTTAAAAACGTGCTTTTCTTGACCTTAAAGTTAAATTACAAGCAGGTCTGGGTTAGACACAACACTGTAACTTTAAAAATGTATGTCTATATAGTGCTAATAAACTGAATTTTTAATGCTCTCTTGATTATGAAAAGATATTTTAAAGACAAGTGATTTTATCCCAAACACTCCCTCTGTTTCTGCATATGCTAATTTACTTGATTAATTTGGAGAACATCTGCATAGAATTCTGTACACTTACCAGTGGTGAGATCACACTGCTTTTCAAGTATCAGCCTCAAATTTCACTTTCCAGACAGACTCAGATTTTGTGTCTAATTGGGATGCCAAATATACAAAGGTACCCCAGAAGTGTGTAATTATGTAATTTTCTCTTGATCTTTCAGAGTCTTCCTGCGAGCAATTAATCAGTATGCAGATATGCTAAACAAAAAATTCCTTGATCAAACCAACTTTGAGTTACAGGTAAGAAAAAAAAAAAACCTCCCAGGTTGAATGGAATCAATGATATTAATGTAATCAATTTCTGCCCTAAACATGTCGTTTTGGTGAGTTTGGTTCATCATTTTGAATCTCAGTTAGCCCAGTTAAATCATTGCAGGCTCAGCTGGAGTTGGGATCCATTCCTCACTTGTTGGATCTTGTCATGGAATCACAGAATCACAGCAGGCTTTGGGTTGGGATTCTGCCTGAATCGTCAAAACACAAAGAATTGGGATTTGTAGCTGGGAAATATTTGTTGGAAACATAAAGGCAACGAGGAGCTGTATTAAGAATTTATCAAGAAACACCATCTCTGTGGTGTCTGTTCTTTTCTCCTTTAAATATTTATGTGCATGGTTTAAAGACTTTTAAGTTGTTTGTAGGTGTGTAGAGAAACATTTCAGAGAATTAATGGAATCTCTTCTTGTCATTTTGGGGCCTTTCAGCTCTGGAACAACTATTTCCACCTGGCTGTTGCTTTTCTCACACAAGAATCTTTACAACTGGAGAATTTTTCAAGTGCTAAAAGAGCAAAAATCCTTAACAAGTAAGTCCTGCTCATCATCTAAATCACGGCCAAGAACTCGAGGTCTATTGCCATAATTTCAGTTTAATTTCTTTGCTAAATCTATTCCAATTGAGATGCAATCAGGGGATAATGAAAGGTTGGGTTGAAAACCATGAATCAAGTGTTGTGTGTGTTTCTGCCCCAGCATGGAATTCTGAGCTCCACCATTCATTTCTCATGAATTCAATGTTTGCTGCTCTAGGATGTTCAGAAAGTCAAGATTCTCAGAAGTGTTACCATGTTACAAAACTGCATTTTGAAATCACTTCAGCTTTTTTTTTTTTTTTTTTTTTTTTTTCTCTAATCTCATTTTATGTCTGTTCTTTATTGGTAATCCCTGATGTGTGTTTAAGGGAATTTTGGTCACTCCAGCCATTTCCACTGGGCTGTCCCTGAAGGATGGGTTGGGATCAGTGCAACCATTTCCTGCTCCTGAGGGATTCCATTCCCTGCCTCCAGCCACCCCACTGCCACTCAGAACCCCACAGCACAGCAAAGCTGTAAAAAGGGGGGAAAAAGCCTGGAAATCAGAGTGGAACATGAAGATTTTGTTTAAACAGTGATTAAGGGTGGAAAACACCTCTAAGGTCATGGAGTCCACTGTCCCCTGTCCCCAAGTGCCACATCCTTACAGATTTTAAATCCCTCCAGGGGTGGGAAACTCCACCTGAACAGCCAATTCCAATTTCCTGTGAGTGAGGGAATTTTCCCAACTCTCCATTTTACCTCCCCTTGTCCTGTTGATATTTCTCCTGCCTTTTATTGGTGTTCCACATTAGTGACATAATTACTTAAGTAAGCACCGAGCTCTGAGAAAAGCCAGTTTTGGGATTTCAGACACAGTGCGTGGATTCTTTTCCTGTGCATAAGATTTGGGAAGAGCAGCTGGAAAGGTTGGATGTTCCCATAGCCAGTGAGGTCACAAAACTGGGGAATTTCCAAGCTGTGATTCCCTGAACAAGCACAGTTCAGGCTCCTGGTGTGTACAGTAAATAAAATGTGTCTATATAGAGACAGAAAATGCATTTTCTATCCCTTCACCTTCCCAATTCAGGCCTTTCTGTCGATTATTGTGATAAGAGAAATCCCAGGAGAGTGGGGACAGTTCATCACTGCTGCAGTGACTTGATTTCAATGTTCTTTTGCTCGTGTGGCTTTTAGGTTTTTAGGACCAGAAAATTCAGGAAGGGCTCCACATCCCATCCCTTTTTATGGGAGCCAAGTTTTGCCCTGCAAACTCCACTGCTCCCTCCTGAGTTCTGAGGTGTTTCCTTTGGAAGCTGTGCTCTACCTGAGCCTTGAAAGAGAATTTTGAAGCATTTTAGGATCTGCTCTACCTGGGACTTGTAGGGCTTCCTTGATGAAACAGGAATATTTACAAGTTCACTGGAAAAGTGGCGTCAAACAGAGCTCAGGGTTTGGGGCTTGTGCTATAAATACCACAAATAACATTATAGATAAAGGGTTTTTTAAGGAAATTGAGCTGGTGTTGCAGAGCCAGGTGTATTTTATTGAAGGAAATCGAGCTGGTATTGTAAAGGCAGGTATAATTCATTTAGGAAATTGAGATGGTGTTGCAGGTAAATTTTATTTCATTAAATTTAGAATCCTTTTGCTCCCTCTGCCCAGTGTTAGTGAGCAGCTACAAGAGCATTTTAGTTCAGCTCAGACTCCTGACCTGAACAAAGAGCCAAAAGCTGAGCTGTAATTGGGCTGGAAATTGCTGTCAAATACATTTGTGGATTGATAATTCCTCTTTGTCAGGAGAGGAACCACAGGCACAAATTTTCTTGGAGTGATTTTTTATAATAAACAGAGCAGTTTGTCTGGAATCAACAGGCATTTCTCACTGCTAATATAAGTAAATAAATTAAGTCATTTAAAGTGGTTGCTTAATAAAGTTTGCAAAATTGTATATCTTGGTTTATAATGAATTTGCAAATTGTTATTTTCAGTTTAATCAGGTTTTGGAGACAGGAACCAAGACAATAAATTTGAGATTCAATAAATGCATGGTCTGGAGGCACTTTCATTGCTGTATGAAGGCACTTCTGTGTCAAAAGGGATATAATTAATCAGTTAATTCAATATCACACTCACCCATCTTTTTAAGTACATATTTCAATTAAAACGTCAAATATTTAATAATTAAAATTTAATTATTGTAATTTGTAGGCTTTGCTAAACATTGCATTTAAGCATTAGGTAATAACAGATTCTTAATGATGCAGAAGATTTTCTTTAATCCATATTAATGACAGGGTGTCTCACTATTATCCCCCAGAAATCCTACAAGTTACCAGACATTACAGTTTGCCTCATCTTGTTATTTAAGTGATGATCTTTAACTTGCAAATATTCCACGGAGCAAATTCATCCCTGGAGCTCGTTATGGTGCTGATCCCATCGTTAATTGGGGTGATTTCCACTCATTAAAGCTTTGCTGATGTTCTGTGGAGAAGGAGGGGAAAGGAAAATGATCCAGGTGGGAGGTGCTGGTGGAGTTTTAGGGTGGATGAGTTCCCACCTCTGCCTGGGACCATGGAATGTTGGAATTGTGGTGGCTGGGAACCTTTTCTCTCCAAATTTTTGGTGTTTCCAGAAGCATTGCTGAGCTGCTGGGGGTAGCCAGGTGATTTCAGTAGTGTGGGTCCAATTTGAGAGCCTGGTCTGGAATTTCTTCTCTTTTTGAAGGCTGTGAATTTTGAAATGAGATTTATCTGCTTGTAGGTCTTAGATTTGTTTTGTTTTAATGCTGGTTTTGTTTCAATGCTGGTTTTGTTTCCCTTTTTAAGGTATGGGGACATGAGAAGGCAAATTGGGTTTGAGATCAGGGACATGTGGTACAACCTGGGTAAGTATCCTAAGCATGTGTTGCATTCAGTGTTCCCAAAAAAAAAAAAAACAATTTAGAGGGATATTCCTGGAAAAATTCAATGCCAGGTTGGATGGGACTTGAAGCAACCTGGTCTGTGGAAGGTGTCCTGTGGAATAATGAGATGATCTTTGATGTCCTTTCCAACCCAAATCATCCCATGATTCTCTAAAATGAATTTGCTTTTTACTTGGAGCAAAAGTATGCAGAAAACTTTTAAAAATCAGATGATTTAAGAAATCAAGCCACCCCTGCCTATTTAATTCACCATATGAGAAGGCACATCACTCTTGTTAATATTTATGTGTGTTGTGGTTTTTGTGGGTTCAGCTGAACACAAAGCCTTGCTATGGTGATACCTACTCAATGGGGTTTTTTTTTCCCCTTAAAAATATCATATATATACATATTTCTATTTACTCACTTGAGAATGCAGTACCTGAGATTTTAGCAAAATGGTGTGTCCAAAGATTCTCACTACATCAGCCTGAAAATTCTGCTTAAACTCTGCTTTTCAGCCTTGTCTGGCTGCATCAGTGACTCAGGAAAGCTAGGGGAAAAAAAAATTCTATTTACTCACTTGAGGATGCAGTATCTGGGACTGTAGCAAAATGGATGTGTCCAAAGGTTCTCAGTAGCTCAGCCTGGAAATTCTGCTTAAACTCTGCTGTTCATCCTTGTCTGGCTGCATCAGGAAAGCCTGGGAAGTTGGAGCTCCCTGGAGCTCGTAGGTAAATGAGGCAGCTCTGCCTCTCTGCAGCCTGGGCTGCTCTCTGGGTATAATTTGCCTGTACAGGGATTAAATTTCATGAGAAACTGAGCATTTACTGTGACCTGGGTGTACTCGTCTGCCAGATTTCATTTTCCTGAGCTTAGCAGCACAGACACTTCAGCTCTTCCGAGTTTTATCAAAACTTCCTTCAATGATCAGAAATAAACGTGTTTGCCACTTCACTTCTGTCTCTGCCTGAGCTGTTGTTGCTGAGAGTTGAAAAACCTCAGCATCTCCGAGAGAAGAGAGTGCCAAGGGTTCATAAGTATTTGATATCACAGAATTTGCATCCTATCTGCTGGAATGATGAGGAAAGGCTTCAGAGAGCAGCTGAGTCCACTTTTATTAGAAGCATCTTTGGTGAATTAAGTGTCTGGAGAACAGATTAGAGTTTAGTGCACGACTGAGATGTGACTTGACAGGCAGGTAATAAAATCAGTGTCGTGCCTGCTGCTGCATCAGCCAGCGTGGGATGCTGGCAGCCTCTGGGTGAGTAATTAGCCAAATCCTTTCCTCTTCCAGAGCCACAGTCGTGGAGTCATGGAATTGTTAAGGTTGGAAAAGGTTGAGGTCAGCCCAGCACTGCCAAGGCCACCAGTGCCCCATGTCCCCAAGTGCCACCTCCACATGGATTTTAAATCTCTCCAGGGATGGGGACTCCAAACCTCCCTGGGCACTTCCAAGGCCTGGCAACCCTTTCCAGGAAGGAATTTTCCCAAATATCCACCCTGAGCTCCCCTGGCCCAGCCTGGGGCCGTTCCCTCTCCTCCTGTCCCTGTTCCCTGATCCCAAATCCCCCCGGCTGTCCCCTCCTGTCAGGGAGTTGTGCAGAGCCACAAGGGCCCCCCTGAGCCTCCTTTTCTCCAGGCTCAGCCCCTTCCCAGCTCACACAGCCACCTTTTCTCCTCACTGGTATTTCTGATCTCTGGATTGTTATCAATTCTTAACCTTTACTAGGCTGAAAGTGGAATGTTTGCTGCAGACTTTTCCATCCAGCTGTTGTTAAGTGAGGTTGTTTTATGCAGGCTGGGCTTTGTGGAGTGCACTGTGCCTTTCACTGCTGCTGCTGTCACTGGCTGCTCTTTCCAGGTTATTTAGATGCTCCAGGGTTCAGTTTCTCACCATTAACAAGGATAATAATTTCCCCTGGAGTTTTGGGAATCGATTGGCACAAGGGGTAGTGTTTTCTTCAATATTTCTTTCTGTGCTGTCATGAAAGCCTTTTATTTTCAATGGATTTTTTATAAATGTGGATTATCCAGGTAAGATGCCTTGTGACCTCCTCGAGCTCTAATATCTGTGATTCTCTATGATCCATTAATGGGAACATTAATGCCAAAATCCCCCATGTGGAGGGAGTGAGGAAATTGCTGTTCTTCCCAAGAAAAGCTGGGACAGAGAGGTAAATGTGAGACAGGACCCCAGTCCAAGGCAGCCTTTGTGCTTCTCCTGAGCAGCACCTTGATTTTCCTCATCCTTGTCACACGGAGAGTCCATGGTAAACTCATGGATCAGGTTTAACTTCTGGCTCCTCACCAGTCCCATCTGTGTCACAGCATCCATTAAGAAGGAATTCCAACTTCCCACTGCATGGGAATCGATTGGGGGGTGCCTGACACTTTTATCTTGGAAGCTACACTGCATTAATCAAATTATTCATGTGTATGTTCAGAAACCAAATCAGAAGTGAAAGGCTGAAATCCTGGAGCACAGGATTTTTATGCCTGTGCCATTGTGCATGAGATGTGATGAAATCAAACCACCCTGACTTTTGATTTATAGATTGAAGGGTATAAAAAAAGCCTCAAAAATGAATATTTTGTCTCATCAGGTTTTGTTTCTAAATACCATTATTAACACACGATGCCTGCTGAGTTAAAAGTCCCCAGCTGGGAATAAGGCAGTCCTCCAGCTATAATGCACATTTAAAAGTATAATTTTTTTTTCTGAAATTAAATAGTAAAATAAGAATTCTTAAAGTTTTTACTTGGCTGCCTGTTTCTGATGCAAGGGGCGGCTCAGTAGTCACATCTTCCTCATTTTTATAAGCAGGAAAAAAAGAACATTTATAATGTATAACAGCACTTTAGAGGCTTTTTTCCTTCCATACCACAACCTGAACTTTAAAATGTCTTGCTTTGAGTCACTGTTTTGTTGAAACTGGGGCTTCTCAAACCTTGCTGAGACATTAAGCATCAAAAAAAACATCAAACAGGTCGTGGCCTGTCTTGGAAATGCAAGAACTCAAAAACCACACACTGCAAAGGGTTTTGTGATTTATCCAGCAGAACCCCAGAACCTGACAGGAGGTCGTGTGCCCGGGGGTGCAGTGGTTAATGTCCCACAGCTGAGTGGCAGAGGAATTGTGGTGACATTTCAGTGACACCCTGGTGGGAAAGGTGACAACGCTGCCATTGGTGATGTCTGAACCAGCCGGGGGGAGATGGAGAGGAGAAACCCCTCAAGGTGAAGGGCAATGGTTGCTGATGTCCTCCAGCAAGTGCCACCATCCCTGCCAGGGCTTGACGTCACCAAAGGTGTCTCGACAGGCCCTGGATGTCATTGGAGGGAAGGGCAGGGTTAAAAATAGCCCTGAACTTTGGGTGTTACATAAATAGAAGTCATTACACATAACCCTCTCTGGATTAGTCAGGCGTGTTCCCAGCCAGCCCAGGGGACAGGACAGGCTGCTGGCAAATTACTCACAGGTTTGTGGGGCCCAAATTGAGATGGGAAGAGTCTGGGAAATGAGAATCACAGCAAGGAGAGCACCTTGGGTTTGGTTTGTGATGAGATCCCTTCCTGCTGTGGGAGCTCATCCCATGGCCAGGCACAAGATGCTGCAAGGGAAAGGTCTTGCATGTTCAAAGGTGGCTTTTTGTGCATGTGCTTCCTAAAGCAGCTGCACAAGTTGGTTTTCAGAAGAGACTCCTCAATTTTCTCCCAGACTTGTCACATTTGGAGTCTCTGTGTGGGAGTTCCCACACTCCCTTGGAGAGGGAAAAGGTGAATTCCTTGCTGGCTTGTTTATCAGACAGGGGGTGGATGCCTCGGGGGGACAAGGGAGGATTGTTTCCCTTCCTGCTTTGCTCCCAGTGCTTTCTTTGGTGGCTCAACATCTCCCAGGATCACACTGTCACAGCAAACCCATGCGTGTCACTACCATGCCATCACCCAGGGCTCCCACTCCAGGGGCTTCCCCCAGAGAGCTGCAAACAGATCGTCACCAAATGAAAGATTCCAATCTTGTGTGGATTTTTCACATCTCAAGTTCAAAAGATGTTCCTCTTCTGAGGGAATTCCTGTGCTTGAGGCAATGGAGAAACCCTCTGTGGCACAGGGAGAGCTCAGAGTGTTCAGTGATGAGCAACTTTTGTCACTGTTATTTGTTTTCTGCAGCGTTGGCTCTGACACTACTCAGGCATGACACAAGAAATCTGTCACCTGAGAGGCCCAGTGTAATAATCCTTGTAGGAGACTGAGGGAAGCTTTAGGCCTGTCACTTGATATTCCTGAGCAGCCCCCAGCACTGCAGCAGCACCCAAAGTCACTGTTTTCCTTGAGTATTAATTTGCCCTGATCCTCTTGCTAATGCTAATAGGAGTCGGGAGTTTGCCAAATCAAGGAACTTAAATTATATCTGCTAAAAGAAAGGAGCATGTTTTGGTGGTGAAGGATTTTTCTTGATTACATTTGTTGAGATTTATGTTAGTTCTGGTCAAAGTGAAACTACCAATTAAAGACTTCACTGGTTACTGTCACAGTGGTGTAGTGCAGTGGAATAAAAATGAGTTGAAATCTGTTTTGGTCCTGTACCACTGGTGACTGCAGTGGGAAGCAAGAATTTGAGAGCTGGAGGAAACTGAGGACTGAACTGCAAAGAATCTGGTCTGAAGCACAATACTGGGCATAGAAATAGTGTTTGAACCTGGTTGTGAGCATCCCTAAAGGGCATTTGTGAGGAGCATCTCCAGTTCTGGCCCAGCCTGTTGCAGATGGAGAAGTGGATTTGTGTTTGTGTTTGTGTTTCCTAAACTTCTGCCTGCAGCTCTCAGGGCTGAGCAGGTCCAGCACCATTGTAGAGTGAGGTGATGAAACACCAGCACAGGGTGCCCAGATTTGCTGTGGCTGCCCCTGGATCCCTGGCAGTGCCCATGGCCAGGCTGGAGCCACCTGGGATAGTGGAGATGTCCCTGCATGGCAGGGGTGGCACTGGATGAACTTCAATGCCACTCCCAGCTCCAACCATCCTGTTGATCTCTCCATGGATTTATTCACCAGATCATTTGCAGCACACACACTCTGCATCCATTTAGGCAGTAATACATTGCAATAATTGCTCTTTTTTTCCCAGGCCAGTATTTATTAGGTGCCACGCTCCTGCTAGGCTTTAATTTCCTTCCCTGTGTGGAGCAGGGCAGGGATGGAGGGAGGAGCAGCTTCCTCTTGGGAAGTTAAATCTGCAATCAGGTTTTGCAGGCAGCTGAGCTCCAAGGAAAGGAGACATATTGTGGGCTGGCTGAGCTGTGCTTTCATGTCTCGAGGCTCTGTTAGGCTGCACTCGTGGTGACATTTTGATAGACTGACACCGAGAACATTTTGTTCACACTGGAGTCTAAATAAGTTAATACAAGTGATGTGCCTTTTAGCCTCCCTGCCTGCCAGCCACACATTGTGTTTTAAAATAAAACCTGGAAATTTGGGTGTGAAAATCTGTAGTGGGAAATGTGGCGACTCCCAGCTTGACGACTGATTCAACAACTCCTCTTGATTTGGATTTAGACAATGCTTATCTCCTGTGGAATTAATAATTATAATGGTGGTCATCATCATCATCATCATCAAATGAATAAGAATAATAAAAAAATGTTTCAGTGGAGCCAGATATTAAAACATGCTTTGTTACGCTCCATGAGGATTTATTAATACAGCTTTTACATCTTCTGCCACAGTTGTTCACTCTGAAATGCATCTTTTCTCCTAAAGGCCAGCATAAAATCAAGTTCATCCCAGAAATGGTGGGGCCTATCCTGGAAATGACGCTGATCCCAGAAACAGAGCTGAGGAAAGCCACGATCCCAATCTTCTTTGACATGATGCAGTGTGAATTCCACTCCACCAGGAGCTTCCAGAGGGTAAGCAGAGAGCTGCACATATTTAAAGTGAGGAAGATCTGGCTGTTCTTCGACAAAACACGAGGAGTTTTGTTATTTCCCATTTTTCTAAAGAATAATATAATTATGGATTTGCTTATTTCCTCTAAGTCCCGAGGGGCTGTGGAGTTTTCATCTGTTGGTTTGAAGTGGTTATTGAAGGAGAAATTTGCATGTAGTAAATGAAACCTTCAGTTATAGCACAGGAGTAAAGACAGATGTCTTAAATTGTCACTGTGACTCACACAAGGAGTTTGCTCCTGAGATAAATGGGACATAAAGGAAGCCTGGTAATGTGGCAAAAGTATAACCTGTAAGGATTTATCATCTCTACTCTCTTATAATTCTGATTTTCCTTACTGTTTTATGGATTCTGAAGAGGGGAAAAAAACAATCCAGCACTGTCAGTGCTTCTTCTTGCTCTACGGGCACTGCAAAATCTCAAATAGTAATGGAGCATTTTTATTCTATTTTATTTGAACCTGCTGAAGGGAGCCCTTGAATACACACACACACACACACACACACACACACACCCACCATCTTTTCCTGATAGCTTCAACTTTTGAAAGACAAGTGAAGTGAAAGAAAGTTTTCTGATATCATTCATCTGACATTGCTTCCCTTGAAACTTTACTTATGGATTGAGTTTAAGACTAGTTAGGCCAGCTAGGGTTTGGACTAAGCCAGAGGAGCTCCTTCCCACTGAGATTGCTGTCAGTTCAGGATATGACCTTGTGAATTTTGCAATAAAGCTTGACATGTGTTGTTTGCTTTTTTCCCCCTTTCTATTGGCAGATTTCTTTCTTGGATGAACAACCTTATCCTTTCCCATACCTTTTCTTGTGAACTGCTATTGAGGAGCAGCTCTTAATAAATCTGTAGGCAGAGTAAATGAAAATCTGCGTGGGGAGGCTTAAGCAAGGGAAATGGCATCAGCTTTATTGCTTTGATTTGTTTTGTGCTGGATGGTGTGTGGAGAGGTTGTGAACTGTGTTTTGGCTTCATCCAATTACTGCATAATCATTTTTTCTCATGTTTGACTCCAGTGCTACTGTAAAGATTGAAATGCTCGCTGGGATGCCATTTAAACAGTTTCCTGTCAGATGCTCTCTTTTGTTGCTTGTCATTTTTTATTTGTACAATTATATAGATCATGAAAAATCCGAGGGTAACTTTATAGCTAAATTTATGGCCCTCAATTTTCCTGACAGAAGGAAACCAGCTTTGTGTGGAATAGTTGGCTGATTTTAACAAATGAATGTCTTAAATATTTCACTTAGAGTTTGGATTTTTTTTTTTTTTGCCATTTGAGAAGAAAAATGCCTCGTCCTCAAGTCAGAGATGTCTGGGGTTGTATTTGACATGGTATTCCCTGTGGCAGTGTAGCTTCTTTATGGCTGTAGCAATGATAAAACAGGTGCAGAGGTAATAACCCCCTTTTCTATGATTTTGGAGGAGCCAGCCACATCCCACGAGGAATAATCAATCTGTCCATTGATCATGCAGTTCTGAGTTTGCTGAATAGCTCAGGTTGGCCTTTGGGGAATGAAGATCATAGGCAGAAAAAAGAAAAACCACAGGCAGATGAAAAGAAGATCACAGGCATAAAAAATGGAAGCCACAGGCAGAAGAGCAGAGGGTTAAAGGAAACTCTAGGCTGGATGGGACCTCTGGAAGAAATCTGGGCCTTAGGTTGGGTTATCTGGGAGCACCTGAAGCTCAGTTTGGAATATCTCCAGTGAGGGTTGTTTGATGAGTTATTCCAGTGTTTAATCCTGGCCTTTGGAAGGTGTCCTTGCCTGTGGCAAGGGCTTTGGAATGATACAAGGTCTCTTCCAACCCCAGCCATTCCAAATTTCTGTGATTCAGACTTTCTGCTTTTTATTTCCCTGTGGAATTTCCTTGGATCAGCTTGTGCCTGTTTCTGCTTCCATCTCCTCTCTGAGCACCTTTTAGTTGTTGGAACGTTTGAGTTGGATTTTCTCTGGGCTGAGCAAACCCAATTCCTTCAACCAGTGCAGGTTCTGCAGCACTGTGCCCATGTTGGTGACCCTCTTGTAGACCATCTCCAGCTTGTCAGGGTCTCTCTAAGCTGATGGATCAGAGCCAGGCCTGGAATTCCAGCCATGGTTCAACAAGTGCAATAGTTCCTGTTGCTGCTCTGGCCATGCTCTTGCTGGTGCAATCCAGGACATATTTAGGCTCCATTGAAGGGGGACACTTTTTTTTTTTTATTTCAGCTTGGTAAATTGGCTTTTTCCAGTCACCTTCTTGCCCTTTGTGTTCTTGGAAAACCTTCCACGAGATCTTGCTCTGTGGTTTCCTCAGGAGCTGAAGTGGGGCTGACTGGTCTGTAGATTCCTCACTCAGTTTTTTGTCTCTTTTGTGTTGAAGTGATAGAAGTAGATTTTTTTTTTTTTAATATTACCAGTACCTAGGCAAGCTTTGATGCTTAATGGGTCGATGTAATGTGCAGCTTTATATCCTTTATATGCAAGTACCAATTATCCTTGTCCAGCACTGCTTCCAGAGAGAACTTCCAAATGGCATGGTTGGCTGCTGTTAAACTAATCTGCCAGAAATCCAATTATCTAACCTTATTAGTCACATCAACAAGGGTTTAGATTGGCTCCACTTCTCCAGCAGATGTATCAACCTCATGATTTGTGGGGGAGGAACTGCAGTTTTTTTGCAGGCTCCCCATGCTGTGATGGTTTGTGTGGTAAACAGGCAACTTTCCCTTTGTGGTGGTTTTCATTTCAGGAGGATTTGGGTAAAACCAGGAACAGACAGAAGGGTTTGGGTTTTTTTTTCTTCTCCCGGTGTATTTAGAGACAGAACAGGATAAATTTCCCTTCTTTTTTATATTAAGAACTATATTAAGGCTGCATGAATTAAAAACTGGAGTTGCCCATTATGTCCTCTCCCTCTGAAGCCTTATAAGACTTCAAAGTAGCCTGGACCTCAAAACTTCCTAAAATCCCATCCTAAAAAACAGTGTGGGGTTGCAGCTTCCCTGTGGAAGGAAACTCCTCCTTCTCCCCTTGGTTTCAGTATCAAATGAAATTTTTGAGCCTCTGGATCAAAGGGAATTTTTCAGAGCCATGGCAGTGATGAAAGAGAATTGGTTTGATTGTTCATGGCCTGCTCAGGTGAGTGCATGGATCCTGTGGTGACAACAGGAGGGAAAGCTTCAGGTGAAACAACCCTTCAGGTGAAACAACCCTTCAGGTGAAACAACCTTTCAGGTGGAACAGCCCTTCAGGTGGAACAGCCCTTCAGGTGGAATGTGGAGCATGGAGAGCTCCTGGTGTCATTGCCTGTCCCTCCCAGCTGTGGCTTCATTCCTCATTTCCTACCAGCACTCTTTGCATCAATTTTAAGTCACCTTTTCTGGACCTGTTCTGCTTGTTTGGAGTTGAGGCCATTTCTGACATTTAACAAGAAATCTCAATATCACCAAACAGTCACACCAGCATTTTGATTTTCACATGCTGGTTATTGATGAATTTCAAAGGGATTTAATTCCCCTTAGTCAAAAGTTTCCTTAGTTTATCTGAATCTCTCTTGGCTTTCAGAACCCATAATTCTTTATACCCCTTCTGAGCCCTGGGTAAACGTCCCCTTTCCCTGTGCTGTGGATTTGCAGACAGGACACAAGTAAATGACTTTCCCAGTTCCTGTGATCCCAGTAAACATTCAAATCCAAATAACTAATCCCCCACAAAGGATTCGTTTCATTAAGTAATGTTTTTTAATTATCTACAGTTGAAGTGTAAATGTGTAAGTTTTTCTTGGTTTCTGGTCTTTTGGAAAATATCAATAATCCTCTGTCCCTCCATCTGGAAGCAAGGAACAAAGGTAATACAGTGGCCTCCAAAATGATCCCAGCATTTTGAATGGCTCCAGCCCTTCCCAGCAGGAATGCTGTGGAAAAATGGGAAAGAGAACAGATGAAACCATTGGGAATAACCATCAACTTTGATAAAAACCTCTGAGCAAAGTTTTGCTGTACTTTTGTGCCATTTCTGCATTAGGACTAATTTCTGGTGGTGTGATCTGTCACTTGAATTTTATATGGCAGATTATTATTAGCCCACATCAAAATGAATTTATAGCAGCTTGGAGGGCTGGAAGTCCTCCTCATCTACAGCAAAATTAACTTGTCAGCCAGTGCTACAAATTCAGTCTTCCTTGAGGTAAATCCAAGCCCAAAAGTGATCAGTTGAGTTGACATGAGATGGCTTCCCCTGATTTATTTGCTCCAGGTAGGAGATGGTCACTGGATGTGCTCTTTGCTCAAGTTCAAACTCTCAAAGAGAAGCTGAGATCTTGATCAGCTGTGAGGAAAAGTGGCTAAAAATGTCCTGTAATCTTGCTGGTATCACCCCTCAAGCTGTCAGTGTCAGCAGGAGGATGTGAGTGTGGCTCACTGGTGGTGCAGATGTTCCCCCTCAGCCTCCACAAAGAGCCTCAGCCAGTGGCACTGGCTCTAATGGAAACATTGGAGATTTGGCACTTCTTCAGTTGAGACTAAATCCCATCACAATAATTGCTGGCTTATTTATTCATTAAATTAAATGTAATGCATTTATTTAAAAAAAGCATTAGGGAAAAGAAAAAAGAGAGAGGAAAGGAAAAATGGAGTTTTATCAACAGATGCCAGGTGCAGTGTCCCAGAGCCATTGGCTTGTGCAGCTCCAGGGTCACATTCCTGCTCCCATCATGGGAAATGATAAACCTCCAAAGCTCCATAAACCTCAGCTGGTATTGATAAAACCTTCCTCTGTGGGAAGACCACAGAAGGAATTTTTAACTGATGTTAAATAACATTTATTCATCTGGCTGCTACGATCTGCTTCACAGCAACTCCATGAGAAATATCAGGAATGACTAAAGAGCAAAGATATTGTTAATAATCCTTAAAACCCCCAAAATGCCACAAGTCTGGCTCTGTTCAGCCCAAGAGGCTGTTAGGGGAAATGGCCCAACAAAGAGTGGATTTACAGAGATTTAAATAAACCTGATAGTGGGAAGATCTTAGAGATCCTGCATGACAAATGTAATTGCTCTCCTCTGTCTGAATAATCTTTTCCTAAAAAATACATCACCTGAAGGGCTGGGGCTGGCAGCAAGTGTCATTTTTCACATTGGGTTAGAAAGTCAATTTCTTTCTGGGCTCATTAGGGAACAGGATTTTTGTGATTTCTCTGTTTCATCATTTTGTTGTTTCAGTGTTTGACTCAAGGCTCTGCTACTGTGGGAACCTGTTTGGTTCTGGGAGGGGGTGGATTGCATTATCCTGCCTTTTCTCATTTTCCTGTCATTATTTTAATAATGGATTCACTGTATTCACTGTGACCAGGGACAGGACCTGAGGGAACAGCTGGAGCTGTGTCAGGGGGGTTTAGGTTGGATTTTAGGGAAAGGTTCATCCCCAGAGGGTGCTGGCACTGCCCAGGCTCCCCAGGGAATGGGCACAGCCCCAGAGCTCCAGAGAGTTTGGACAAAGCTCACAGGGAGACCCAAGGTGGGATTGCTGGGGTGTCTGTGCAGGGACAGCAGCTGGGCTGGTTCCTTCCAACCCAAAATATTTTATGATCCAGCCAATCCATTCTTTCTCCATGGGTACATTATGTGCTGTTAATATCACCTGCAGATGCAAAGTACATCTCTTGACATTTACAAAATGTTGGTACTCTTTGTTCTTTGCTTCTCCTCAGCGTTCTTAGGGGTGGCTTAAGCAGGTGACAGTGAAAAAACCTGGTGACATCTGTTCTGTCACCAAACTCCCACTGTGAGCATTGGGCTCCCATTCCCCTGCCACGGGCTCCCAGCTCACCCAGCCTCTCCTGCTGAGATCTCTCTCTTTAATCCTGTGCTTATTTAATGAAGAATTAGGAATTTGGTGACTTCACTGATTCCTTACAGAGCAGAAGGCCCAGAGTGAACCTTCCTCCACTAACAATCCACATCCATTCCCTGCAGCAACAGCTAAAACTCTCTGTAATGGTTAAAAATCCAGGGAATTACCCAGTTTGCATTTAAAGCATATTCTGATGGCCACTAAGGTTTGTATTCCTTTAATATTGCCCAAATAAAAGAATTCTGGAGTTGTTTGAAACTCCTCCCTTCCTTTCTGCAGGGTTTATTAACAGCTTTATCAGGTGCTGTCCTCCAGTCAGTGTCTGTGTGCTCAAAGGGGGTGTCAGGGGTGCTGGGGGGTGCACCCAGCAGGGTTATCCAGCCTCAAGTGCTGCCTTTCCTTTCTCACAGAGCTTCCAGCATTTTTGTGTTTAATTCTGTTGCTGGGGACATTCTTTCTCGGTGCCCTCAATTCCTGTCATTAATCTCACTCTTTAGTTTCCTGTAATTTTTATTTCTACTTCATTTAACAACACGAGCAACGATTCCTTTAACCAAAGAAGTCCTTGTAGGGCAGGAGATCATCGTGGAGAGTCTAAAACCAGAGACTGTAAACTCTAAAAGTCAATCAAGCTTTAAAGCAGGGGCTAAACGTCTCACCAAGGCACCCAACCAATCTGTGAGGCATTGAGGCCACAGTAATAAAGTGAAATATTTGCCAGCTGATTATTTACGCTTGCTTTGTTTAATTACAGTTCGAGAACGAGATCATCACCAAACTGGATCACGAAGTGGAAGGAGGCCGTGGAGATGAGCAGTACAAAGTGTTATTTGACAAAATGTAAGTGTTGATCAGCAGCAAAATTTATGTCACGGGGAAGTCAGGAGAGAGAGCAATTAGACCACAATGAACTTTGTAGCCCAGAAATAATTAAAATCTGTTAACGAGGCGCAATATTTAAAACCGCACCTGAGTCAAGGTTTTTCTCGGTGATTAACAAGGCGAACTTAATTGGTTTTTTCAGTCTCCTGGAGCACTGCAGGAAGCACAAGTACCTGGCAAAGAGTGGGGAGACCTTTGTGAAGCTGGTGGTGAGGCTGATGGAGAGGCTGCTGGACTACAGGACCATCATGCACGACGAGAACAAGGAGAACCGCATGAGCTGCACCGTCAACGTGCTGGTGAGCACTGCTAAAAATCACCTCAAAATCGCTGTGAAACCGCTGCAGAATGGCCACTAAATCACTACAAAATCACCCAAAAAATCACTGCAAAATCACCCAAAAAATCACTGCAAAATCACCTCAAAATCGCTGTGAAACCGCTGCAGAATCGCCACTAAATCACCCAAAAAATCACTGCAAAATCACCCAAAAAATCACTGCAAAATCACCCAAAAAATCACTGCAAAATCACCACAAAACCACTGCAAAATCACCACTAAATCGCCACAAAATCACTGCAAAATCACCCAAAAAGTCACTGCAAAATCACCCAAAAAATCACTACAAAATCATCAAAAAAAATCACTGCAAAATCACCTCAAAATCGCTGTGAAACCACTGCAGAATCGCCACTAAATCACCCAAAAAAATCACTGCAAAATCACGCAAAAAATCACTGCAAAATCACCCAAAAAATCACTGCAAAATCGCCTCAAAATTGCTATGAAACCGCTGCAGAATCGCCACAAAATCACCCAAAAAAATCACTGCAAAATCACAAAAAAAATCACTACAAAATCACCACAAAATCGCTATGAAAACACTGCAGAATCACCACAAAATCACTGCAAACTCACCCCATTGTACTCACACACATCATGGTCTTTGGTGGAGATTCAGAAAATGAGATTTTACAACCCAGAAATCAGCACCCATGAAAAATAACTTCCAGAAACCCCAAAATATCATGAACTAAATTTAATTTTTTCCACCAGCACTGTTTGCCACTGAGGATTCCAAGCTTTCCTCCCCAGATCATCATCAAAGCTTTGATTTTGCTTAAATACATGAGGCACAGCCAGTGTTTATCATTTGTGTGATCTGGCTGATGGGTTTTGTTCAGGAAAGAGCTGAGTAAATAGTTTATAGCTCTTTTTTTTTTTTTTTTTTGCATACAATGTCGTTTTTTAGCTTTTTTTTTTTTTTTTTTTTTGCATCTGGTGCAGCCCTGGCCTCGTGCAGTGCAGCCTTTACACCACCCCATCTCCTCAGCCATAAACACACAGTGCCCACTGGAGCACGAGAGGAGATGGAGGCATCAAATCCAAAAACTGGGCATTTCTTTTTAGGTTGTTTTTGCTCTCTTTGCACATCAGAAAGCATCACAATGTTTGGGAAACGGGCAAAGAGGAGGGACCTGGGGACTTGTCAGCAGCTGGGGATGGAACAAATGCTCTTGGGCTGCCTGCAGAAAGGTCATGGTGTCCTCCTGAGCAGAACCCTGGTAATCCCAAAAACCCTGCCAGTTCTCCCAAGCAGGATGGCAAACAACAAACCTCACTGTGTCACACTGGGGGCATTTCCTTGGGAAGGTGAAGTTGTTTCTCCTTCCCTTCATCAGAACACTTGGAGCCAGGATTTCTCACCATCCCCGTGGAGGAGCCGTGGGACGTTTGGGGTTGGGTTTGTTTGCTCCAGGTGTCTCCCAGCAGCATTGCTGGTGCTGGCTTTTGGCAGCTGGGTTCGTGCTGAGGATGGATTTTGTGGGTGAGGGGCTGCTGTCAGGTTCAGTCACTGTGAGACACCAAGCACAGATCCACTGGAGTCCCCTGGAAATGCCAGGAAGTGGCATGGAGAGGAATTTTCTGTCCCTTTCAGTTGCTGTGATTTCAAACTTGAGCTTGGTGTTACACTCCCATTTTCCCCTCCAGGGCTCACTCAGCCTTTTCATCATTCTCCAGGTATCTGAAGTGAAATTCAGGCCATTGCAAAAATCCAGCCCATGGCTGAAACTCAGCACAATTCTCACATGAGGTCTCAAAGAGTTCCTAATTGGGACTTTATTGATCCTGAGATTTTCCTGGGATTAAGTTTGTCTGCATTGAGGGTAGTTTGACTTGGAGAGTTTGATCTGCACTTAAGCCAGTGCTGATGGAGAAGGGAATGGAGCCCAGTTCTCTTTAAGGGATCACTTGTATACTGGATTTATCCCTCTTTCAGTTCTGATTTTGTGCTCTTTTAATACCTCTTCTAACTTCTTTAATTTAGCATTGAAATATATTTAATTCACTGAAGAAGGAATTTCTTTGTATTTTGTTTTCTTAGGTATGTTATAGATTTTGGAGGCAAACTTGAAATTAGATTCAGAAATGCCTTGAATCTCTCCCCTGGTTTATCATATTTTGCATTTACAATATTTGCACTGTTAACCAGTTTATCTCAAGGCTGGAGGCACTGAGAGGAGAGCGATGCTCATATGTGACATATGAAACCAGATAAATAACACTAATCTAACTTTTTATTTCCAAGGAAACTGCTAGAATCCAAGAGCAGGTGATGTATTTCTCAACTAAGGTTTGAAGTTTTCAATCCATAGAACAACTGTTGCTTAAAAATGACGGGTTTGTTGTATATTAGATGATTTTCAGCTGAAAATGGGTAATGATGTGTGACATGCAAATGCCAGCAGCAAATTTCCAGCACTATTGTTCTTGCAAATTCTTAACCTTTGCAATGAGACAGGAGCCCTAAACCACTGCAACATGAAACATCCCAGCATTTGATTTTCTGAGTTAAATAACTTGTGTTCCATCACTGCAGGCAAATTTCATTTTGCAGTTTGGAGGTTGATGTCACGCAATTATGAATTTTTTAATATGGAGCATGTTCTGTGTACATTCCAAAGTGTGAAATCAAAGACTTTGTAACCAAATTATGTTGTTTTTCAGAATTTCTACAAGGAGATCGAGAGGGAAGAGATGTACATAAGGTTTGTAAACATGACTGGTGACAAACTGCCTGACACAGGCTCTGTAATTGGGGAAATTAAGTTCATATTAAGCAGTCACTTGGGGGCTGGAGGAGAAGAGTAATGAAAAATCACACCTTGGCTGAACCTGAAGTAATTCAAAAGCTTATCTGCACTGAGAACAGAGTGCTGGAAGTGCCAGTCAGGAGATTATCTCTGTCCCCTTTCTCCAAGTCCTTCAGTCCCATTACAATGAGCACTGAAATACTCAGGAGCCAGAATTCTTCTGGTGATGAAGAAAACCAATAAAGCAAAGGCTGAGCATAGAAATGATGCTGCCTCCTGGTGAGGTACAAAATATGTGATTTGGAATAAAAACAACTATTAAATAATACCTGACTGATACTTATTTTAAACTTAAAGCTCTCAAAATCTCCTTTTAGACCAAGTAAATGTGGAAATATCGTGCTTTTTGTAAACCTCAGGGTTCACAGCCCCCATTTGTGCTTTGGCTTAAACTGTTGTGCTAAAATGATGAAGTTTGTGTTTGTAATGCTATTTTAGGTATCTCATTATTCATTCTCAGGTGCTTGTTATCTTTTCAGAAGAATTTTCACTTGTGAACTCTCTTCCTGTTGTGTAAATGGTTTTAATTGGTCTTTTAAAAGTTTGCAAAAAGAATAGGAAATGGCAGGATTGATAATTGCAGACAAACACATGAAGTTATTTCTTATTATTCAGGTCTGCCCTGTTCAGCATCTCATAAAGACAAATTGTCTCTCACTGTGAAACCCCCATCCAAATTCTTTCCAATTTCTGTTTACAAACTTATAATGAATATCAAACTTGAAAATATTTTCACTGGCTTTTGCAAATTGTTAATAGTTCTGTGGGGATATTTTTTAATTGTCAGTGTAAAAATCATCAAAACAAATGAAGAGAATCCCCTGCCTGAGGTGTGAGGATACTGAAGTTAAAGAATGAAAATTTCTGTCCCATAGCTGAACTATAAGAGTGCTCTCTTTCACAAAGTGTAGATTGGATTTATTACTCACCACAAATCATTCTTGTGGTGTTCAGTCAAAGATTGGACTCGATGATTTTGGAGGATTTTTCCAACCTTAATGATCCCATGGTTCCCTGAGTGTCCATTAAAAACAACACAGTGAAAATGCAAATGGTCCTAAAGGTTGTCTGCACACAGAAATGGGAACTTTAACCAATCCCACAAATAATTTACTTGTTTGAAGATAGACTTGTAATGTTCAAAATTAATTACTGAGTGCCATCTTAAAGCCAGTGTTTGTAAGAGCCCTTGTTTGTGTTGCTGGCAGGTACCTGTACAAGCTGTGTGACCTGCACAAGGAGTGTGATAACTACACAGAGGCTGCCTACACTTTACTCCTGCATGCAAAACTCCTCAAGGTAAACCCCAAAACACATCCTGGCTCTGGGGAATCCCAGCAGCAGCCAGCCAGGAGATGTTTGAGCTGATGAACAGCTCTGTGCTGGCTTCTGTTGTGCACATGGAGTTCATACACAGAGGAAAACAACACTGCATGCCAGAGGTGGATCTTGAGCTGGAGTGAAGGGAACGTGGTCAAGTCAGCACCACAAAATCCAAACTGCAAATACCCAAGGTTGTACACTATGTGAAAGCTTCTAACCAGATATTTTAGTAAATGAGCTCTCCACAGATCTTTTGTTCTTGAGTGCTCTTGGGTGTCAGTAACTGCTGCAGCTTGGATTTCAGACAATTGTAGAGAGATTCAAATGGCCTTCTGTGCAAGTTCATGCCTTTCAGAGGTTCATACCATTTCAATGCAGGGTTACCCAGTTTATAGCACATTTGAAGAGGCACAACAATGTTGCTCCTCTCCAAGGAATGTTTGGTGCACAAATAACGTGTTACCTGCAGAAAGTGCCTGAAAGAAAGCATTTGAGTGTTTAACACTATCCAGTGCCAGCCAGAAATGGAGTGAAGCTGTACTTCAGAAGCATTAAATCTCCCTGAAAACATTCTGGAGAGAAGGTATTGTCTCTAACATGCAGCTTTTTTATGTGCTCACGTCACAAATGTGGGAGCAGGTACCCACTTTGCTCTCCTGGCTGTCATTTAGGAGGATGCTGCTCTTGCCAGCAGACACTTGTGTCATGAAATCCCATTTAATACAGCTGAATCATCACTGAATTCCTAGGTTTATGATTTAATTTTGAAAAGCAGTTAATGGGAAAAGTAAAAATCTCAGTGTGATAAGAATTAGAGGTTTTGGAAGAGTTTGATTTAGTCCTGTTTGTCTTCCTCACATTTCACAGCCTGCAGTGAAACCTTTCTCCCTCAGGGAGTGCTGGATCTCTTTCCACTCCCCTCAAGGACACAACACCCCCAGGGACAGAGAGTCAGGGACACAATAAATGAGAATTTCATTTCCCCTTTGATCTCCTGCTCATTCCAGTGGTCAATTGCAGCCTCCTGATCCAGGGAAAGTTTCCCTTCCCATGGAAGGGATGGAACCAGATGGGCTTTAGGGTCCTTCCCACCCAGAGCAGCCTGGGATTGTGTTCTTGCACTCTGCTGTGCTCATGGTGCCCCTCTTCATCCAGGAACTGCATCTCGTCCTCAGCAGCCAAATGTTCATAACAATCCTGCCTTTAATTTCAGCAATCCCCAGCAAAGTGTGAGTGTCAAATATCTATTTTGGAAAGTTGAAAAGGGGAAGGTGTTACATGACATCTTCTGATGGATGCACTGTGAATTATTCGTGCTTCAGAGTCGAGCAAACTGCATCCAAGCCGTAAAAAGACTAAATATGATGCAGAGTGTACATGTGCAATTTAAATTAAGACACTCTGAAATGTATTTACTGTATTTTAAAATCATTAGAGGGTAATTATTACACAAGGAGACATCTCTAAGATTCATCTGGAGTGCAGAACTGTGCCCACTTCACATGGATGAACAGGATGAAGGATTCATTCCCTTCCACAGGGCTGTGTTGCTGAATAAATGATGGAATAAACCATGCCACAAAACATCACTCAGATTTTCACCTGGCATGGCTTGGACTTGTTAGACAACTTACTTTCTGTGACCTCAAATTAGAGTTTAGTCAGTTGTGGCTTTTCTTAGGGAATGTGTTCAGAGAGCAGGTGAGTGTCTCACTTAATGTACTCTTGAATTCAGGGGAAGAACTTCATGGGAAGAAATATCCATTTTTCTTTCCTTCTAATGCCAATTGATAGCAGACAGCAAATGCCAGGGTGGGCTTTGTCCCAGGTTTTCATTCCTGAGTGGGTGTTTATTTTTAAGTATCATTTCATTAGAGGCTGGAATTACTTCATTATAAAAGTGTATCAATCTCTATCTCAATCCCTGCTCCTGCAGCCCTTGGTGGAGGGAGGAGTTCAGTGTTGCCTGAGGAGCAGCAATATTGGGGGGTGTGTAAGTGAGCAATTGAGTTTTTCTGTCAAGCCTCAGGACAGGATTTTCAATGCCACTCATCACGGGCAGATATTTCATCCCACTGATTTTAATGGGATCACATCGAGGGCAAGACTGAGAGCGTGTGAGAATTTCACCTTTCAATCTGCAAGAAGGCTCTGTCTGTGGAGAGAGGGAGGCCAAATTACTGCAAGTTGATGAAGCACACTCAAGAAAAGAGACTTTTGATGTGTTTTCGACCCTTTTTGTCAAAATTGAGGTGTTCAAAACTAACAGAAGATAGCAGCTCTTAGCATGCTGAAAAAAAAATGCCACCACATTGCAGGCTCCAGCAGGTTTGTGTTGCTCAGAAACAAAGTTCAGAACAGAGGTGTCTGCATGACCCAAACACAAACATTTTGGCCAAATCAAGAAGTGAATGGGTGAAATTTAATTATATATAGGAGGTGAAGTAGCAATAATTCTGGAAATTAATCTGGGAGTAGCTCAGAGGAGCTGTGGCTGCCCCTGGATCCCTGGCAGTGCCCAAGGCCAGGTTGGACAGTGGGAGGTGTCCCTGCCATGGATGGGATGGGATGGGATGGGATGGGATGGGATGGGATGGGATGGGATGGGATGGGATGGGATGGGATGGGATGAGCTTTAAGCTCCTTTCCAACCCAAACTATTCCATGGTTCCTATGATTGACATCTTTCCCTTGATCCATCAGGCATTTGCTGGAAAAGCCAGAGCTGCTAATTGCAGACAGGCTGGATAAAGTTAATTATTCTTTCCCTGCCTCTGAAGATCCTCAGTGAGTTTGAGCCATCTCATGTCCCTGCCTGCAGCCCTTCCCTTTGTGCTGATGGATCTGGGCTCCAGGCTTTGTCTCACACAAAGTGAAATGTTCATTGTGTCCCCAGTGGCTTGTACCCATCAGCAGGCTGAGGTCACTCTCATCAAACTCACTGAGGAGGGGAAGCCACCTCCAGAAGCTCCCTTCCAGCTGATAGATGTAATTAGCCTCCAATTAGAGCATCCAAATAAATACTCCTTGTGCCCAAGGAAGCAAAGGGCACAGCTGTGAAAAAACCCTTTGTTGGTGCATTAACTGCAGCACCACTTCTTTAAATAAAGCCCCTTTCTTTTGTTTCACTTCAGAACTCATCCCTTTGGATTTGCTCTCACTTTTCCCCTTTTTTTTTTTTTATTTTTGTGTGATTTAGTGGTCAGAAGAAGCATGTGCAGCACATCTTACCCAGCGGGATGGATACCAAGCTGCTACTCAAGGACAGCTGAAAGATCAGCTCTATCAAGAAATTATCCATTACTTTGACAAGGGCAAGGTAAAAAGGGAAGGAAAAAAGTGCAAATGTATTTCATTGCTTTTCTCTCAAACTTATAAATTTAATAGTAAACGTAGTTTGCATCCAGTGACCTTCAGGAAGCACTTGGAGATGATGATATTACAAAAAAAAAAAAAAAAAGTCAAAAGAAACCAATGGTACATTTATAACTCCTCTTTTAAGGGTAAGTATATGGGCATATGATGCCATGGAGTAAATAAAAAAGTGAGGCATGTAATTTGGAGTGCTTTTTGTGGCAGTTACAAGAATCCTTCAGCTCCCCTTGTTTTTCCTCATGTACACAAAAATAATTCCCTCAGGGCCTGCATGTCTGTGGTTCATATCATAAATATCCTGGGAGGAGGATATATCATTGCAATTGCATCTTTTAATGCAGAAGGGATTTGCATTTGGCATTGCTTGGTGTTGGATTGGAAGGGGGTTAATGTGGGAGACAGGGATGGATCAGTGTTTGGATATTTCAGGCACGAAATATTCGAGTCTAGAAGCAGGAATCTCTTTGTCAGAACATTTCAGAAAAATAAACTCGGAGTTTAAAAGCAAACTCTGTAAGGTGAACAGAAATGCTACTTTCTGATAGAATATTATCCAGCCAGCCCATCCTTTCCAGGTGTTTTAGCAGCATCAGATTAAAATCCTAGAATAAACTTGATTAAAACTACCATTTCTATAATTTTGTTAATAATGTTGCTTAAAAAGTCAAATTTTATAGCTTATCTTAATGCAATATTTAGAAGTTGTTAATGAGTGATGCTAAAAACTGTAGTTCTGGATTGAGGTAAAAACTGTAATTCTGGCCTGGGATAAAAGCTGTAGAAATGGAATTCTGGAGTGGTGCACAAGTGGCTGTTTGGGGCTGGTGGAGGTGACCTGGGGACAGTTCCTGCTGCCCAAAAAGCTTTTCCTGAGTGAATGAGAAGAATCTCATTTGATTGAGAATCACAGCTGATTTTCAAGCTAATTTTAATCTTACATTCCTGTCTGGAAGGAAAACCAGGAGTTACCTGTTTTATTTTGTAGGTTTATGTCTTTATGGCTTCCTGTTGGTCCTTTATGGTGTCCAGGCACTGGGAATTGTTCTGTGCAGAACTCAAGTGCCAGGACTCCTGTGGGATTTTTGTGTGTGAGAGGAGTTGATTCATTTCCAGATGAATCTGCTTACAGATATTCCTGCTCTCATTTTCTGGTCACTCGGGCTGGTGATAATTTTTCACATTACTCCATGAAAAGAGAAATGAAAAAATCAATATACACTGAGAATATTCATTTTCTGTGATTTTTGCAAATGTCAGGAAGCTCCACGTGGAGGTTTCCAGTGTAGATTGAAGGCAATCCTCTCATTTGGGATGTTCTGACATTAACTTAAATCAACTTCTTGAATTCCTTGAGCAGTTTGCAAGTGTAGCCCAGAAGCTTTTTGAACTCTCCTGAAAAGCCTTTGCTGTGCAATTTTGGGAGGCTGAAGCCATGCCCAGACCAATTCCTGTTTTTTTTTTTTTTTTCTTGTGCCATAATCAGCCAGCAGGGTCCCTGCCTGGCAGTTCACTCCTGATCCCACTTGTTTTGATTTCCCTTCCCATTAAGTTAACGAGAGGTGTCAAAAGAAGGTCAGCACCCCTGGACAGCTGCAGAGCTTTTCAGAAGTTGAGGAGTTTTGTTTGAAAGTTGTGAACCTGTGCCTCTCCCACCCCAACCTGCCTGGTGGGAAGCTGTGGATTTGGGAAGGGAGGGAGATGTGGGAGTTAGAAACATTGTGTAGAAGAAATGGAGCAGAGGGATTTCCTCAAATTGGGTTTAAAACATTGGATTTTTATTTTTTAAAGGTTGATGTAGTTCAGCCTCTCAAAAATCAGGATTCCTTTCTCTTGGCAGAGTAATTTCCCAGGAGAATTCAGTTTCCTTGTCTGTTGAAAGCCAACCACGAGGCTTATCCCTTAAATATTGGCATTCATGGGCAGGTGAATTTAGATTTAATCCTCCACACACGGGCTGGAATGAAGTGAACACTTCACTTGTGTCCTAGAAGTGTCTGAGAAATTTGTGAGTGAGTGAAAGGGAGTTGGGCTTGCCCCAAAGGCAGGAGTGGGGCTGAGAACAAAATGAATCCTCACCACAAGTGCCCTGGTGCTTGTAGATCAAGATCCATTTAGGATTCCTCATTTTGATTTTTAATCTGGTTTTCTTAGGAAGATCGCTTTTTTATCTGTATTTGACTTTTTGGTCCTTAAAGCAACCTTTTATAAAGCTGAAGTACAAAATTTTCACCTTTATGGAGGAGCATTTTTGAGAAACAACTTTTGCATTTTGTAATTGTTCTACTTTTTGGATTTGATTCCTGATTAGTTATGCTCTTCACTCCTTTTCTGAGCTCCTTCTTTCCAAAAGGAAAGTTGTTTCCCTGGTGTAGGGATCCCTTTCTCTCCTAGATTATTTTTCACTGCACTTTCCAGCCTCCTCTCCATCTCTCTTGGCTTTTGCCCTTAAAATCCTTATCCTCAGGTTTATCCCAGCAGTCTCACCCACCCTTTGAACTGCTCTCTGGTGTTTGCTCTCTCTGTGTTTTCCTGAAGCTTTGTGATTTCCAGCAAAGCCTTTAAACCAGGGACTTGCCTGGAAATTGTTGTGTTAGAAGATCCCAAGGTGAGAAGGGAGAACAGTGATGGGAGTAGAGGGATGAGGGAAGGGGTGACATCTTTCCTGTGGGGAGGAGCTGATGGCAATCAATGCTGGTGAACTCCTGAGTCCAGGGAATGCTCCTTGGCAAACATGAGGTGTTGTTTGAAACCAGGTTTATTTGTGGAGCCCCAAGGGAAGCAGCAGCATTCCTGTTCCTGCCTGGTGAAATGTGGGACCAGTGATGGGCTCAGGTTTGCTGGTGATGCTGCTGCCCATAAATCAGGACAGGTTTTCCTCTGCTCCTCCATAAACTGAAAGTGTTGATCCTGAGGAGAAAAAAAGTAAACAAATGCATACTGCTCATTTATTTCTACTCCTCCTTCCTCCCTCCTCCTCCTCCTCCTCAAAAAAAAAAAAAAAAAAAAGCTTTTACTGCTTTACAGCAACCCCTGAACAGAAAATATCTGAAATTATACAGCAAATGCCATGCTTTGGCTTAAAAGCCTTTTTTTTCCAGCTCATGGGATGATATCAAATGCCTTTTTCTTCCATCTTAACAAGTGAGTGGTGAAAATCACCTGTCTGCCAAAAATCTGTGTGAGGCTCGTGGCCAGCTCAGCCCCAGAGCTGTCCTGAGAGCTGGGAAGGACAGAGAGTCTGGAGAGAGGGAGGATACAGAGTGTGCTCCAAATGAATTTATTTCTTTATTTATTTATTTAAAGAGTTTCCAACCTGGCTGTATCTTGAATGCAGCACTAACAACAGAGAAATGCTGAGTTTCAGCATTTTATTTAAACTATTAAGCCTTCATGCTGCTTAATTAACACTACCTGAAATTTAACCAGCTTAGAAAGTCTCTCACACGTCAGAATATGGCACCATAATATTCTTATCCCAGACTATTTCACTGCTCCTGACCATTAACTCTGCAGGGGCTCAGAAATACCCTGAGATCCTCCTTTGCTGCTATTAACCTCAAAAACTAAATTGAATGCTGTAGTTCTTCCTGGCCAACACAAGCAATCCAGCTTGAAAAAGAAATTAAATCACTGGGTTTTCCCTAAAAAAGATCCGCAAAGTCTCGCCCATAACAATTTGCAGCTCGTGTCTGCACAGCTAAATTTAGGCTGTGCACATTTTTCTTACCCCCTGAGTATAAAAGAAGCATTTTCCATCCAGTATCAGCAGCCTCTCTCCCTGGTACCCTCTCCAGATAAATTGTTTCTCCCATTAATGAGTTGTACCTCGTACAAATCCTGTGTAGCAGCTCCCTGTACAACTCATTTCTCCAGAAGACTTGCCATGTCCTGGGCAAAGCTGGGAAAGCTTCCAAGGCAGGAAATCTGTGAGGCAGCAGATTGGGAGTTATTGACCTTCAAGAATATAGATTCCATTTATCAGGATGCTTGGGCTGCAGCCCTGCTGTCCCCACCTGAATAAACTGGCTCTGGAGTAAACAGCTGCATTTTCCAGAGGGTTGTGCAGGGGGTGTGGGACACACTGTCCCCGTTTCTTTGAGAATGATGGAAAAATCTCCAGCTTTGGGTTGGTTTTTTGTGATGTTGGGGCTGTTGTGGTGCAGCTGCACAAGGGAAAAGCCAGGTTCAGGAAATAACCTCAACTCACACCAGGGGAGGTTTAGGTTGGGTATTAGGAAAAGTTTCTTCGTGGAAAGGGTTGGCAAGCAGAGGAACAGGCTGCCCAGGGCAGTGGTGCAATCCCCATCCCTGGAATTGTTCAAAAAATGTATGGATTTGACACCGGAGGACAGGGTTTATTGTTCAACAAGGTGATGGTTGGTGATCTTAGAAGTCTTTTCCAAGTGACTCCTGGGCCTCTGGAGTTCAGGGCACTTGAGAAATTGAGTTCCACAATCCAACTTGTCATTGTTCCCCTGAAGGGACAGCTGAAATCTCTGGGATTTCCAGAGATGTTGAAGCACAGTGAGGTTTTTAAGAGGCAGTGAAAAACAAAAAGTGGGTGCTCTTCTCTAAGACAGAGGTCTTGGCTGGAGAGGGACAAAGTAGAGACTGGCAAAAATGGAAAGAATAATTTCCCCTTTTTCCTTTTTTATTGTGTATTTGCAGTACGATAGAAAAGTTCCTGAAAAGGTTCCATTAGAAATAATGTGACACAGTGTCAGCAGGAGAACTTGCAAACTGACTTGTACAGAAACTTGCAAGGAATTCCAGTAATTTAAGCCAGACACAAATGTTGTTCTGATATCTGAAGCTGCTCTGCTGAGGGAGCTGGGAAAGTTCAGGGAGAGCTCGGAGCCCCTGGCAGAGCCTAAAGGGGCTCCAGGAGAGCTGGAGAGGGACTGGGGACAAGGCATGGAGGGACAGGACACAGGGAATGGATTTAGCTGGAAGAGGATAAATTTAGATGGGATTTTGGGAAGGAATTGTTCCCTGGGAGGGTGGGGAGGGGCTGGGATGGAATTCCCAGATTTGCTGTGGCTGCCCCTGGATCCCTGGCAGTGCCCAAGGCCAGGTTGGACATTGGGCTTGGAGCACCTGGGACAGTGGGAGGTGTCCCTGCCATGGCAGGGGTGGAGGGAGATGATCTTTAACCCAAATCAGTCTGGGATTCTGGGATTCCACGGTCTGGTTTTCTCCTGTTCATCTCCACTTCCTTGCTAGGAAGAAGGCAAGGATTATGTGATTACTGTCTGTGTGTTGTACATGAACTAAATCTGGATCACATTTAATTTGAGGATTCATTTTTCAGGCTCTGGAACATTTACAGAATCCATTATTAATATTAATATTCAGTAACATCTCAAGGCTTTGTTCAGGCTAGAGAGGTGCAGTGGAAACAGCCTCTGCTCTGGTGTGTTTATGGGGCTGACAGACAAGGGTGGGAAGGTGAAAAAAAAAATAAAAGGAGATTTAATTCTGCTAAAGTTGTTATTTAATCAGTGGCAGTGCTGTGGTACCTATAGGCAGTGGTGTGTAGGCAGAGTGTGTCTGCTTTCAGAATCACTGAATGCTTTGGGTTGGAAAGGACCTTTAAAGGTCACCTGGTCCCACCCTGTCACAAGCAAGGGTGTCTGTCACCTCTCCCAGCTTCCTCCAGCCTGGCCTTGGACACTGCCAGGGATCCAGGGGCAGCCACAGCTGCTCTGGGAATTCCATCCCAGCTCCTGCCCACCCTCCCAGGGAACAATTCCTGCCCAATATCCCATCTAAATCCACCCACCTTTTCCAAGCCCAGACATGGTTTAGGAACACATCTGTGCTTCTCCAGGAGTCAGTGGGAAGAAGCAAGGGAGTTTGTTTACAGTGTTGATGCAAATCAAACATTATTTAGGCTTCGATTTATTTCCAGTCTCATTTTGGAGAGGGTCTGGTTAAATCTGGAGCACACAAACAGGGAACCAGGACAAGAGAAGTGATGGTCACACTGCTGTCTTTGAAATGAAAATATGCAGAAGTTATGGATGACTGAAGTTCAGAAGAAAATGGCACTCAAAATGAGGGAAGGTTAAGTGATTTTGAAAGCTTTCACTTGCTGACTTAACAAACACCTGAATATTAGTTCAGTTCCTATAAATTGGTGCTGTATTGCCTTTCTGAGTCAAAATTAGCTCCACTTGGTGTGTGAAAATGCCCTCCTTTTTTTTCTGCAACTGTGCCTTTACTCTTAAATTCATGTTAATTTTTGTTTAAAAATAAAAACATGCTCTGTATCATCATGCTAGATTAGATCCATAATATGGATAAAAACATTCAGATCCTTCCATTTGCAAAAATTGCGTTGCAGAGCGTTCAGGCTGCCTTGTAATTTCCTGCAGACGTGATCCCTCATTACCGTGATTGTAATTAGTCCTTCTGATGGGTTTTTCACCTTCAAGGCACTTTACAAACATGAGGCAACTCATGCTCGTTGCAGTCCTCTTCCCAAGATAAATAACGTTCTGAACCTTGTTGGAGAAATAAGTAAAATCAAGAGGAGGGGTCGAATATCACGAGGAGCTGCAAGGAAAGGTTAATGAAGAACCAGAATCTGCTCCTTGTGAGCATTCATGGCTTTTTTTAATCTTAAATTGGGTCACAACTTTGTCCAAACATCATCCCAATTGGTTTTTGCAGGACTCAGAAACTCCTTTCCCCTCCCTCAGCCCCACAGTGCAGTTTTTAGCCATTATTTTGTCTTTACTTGGAGGGCAGAAATCTGTCTCCTTTCTCCCTGTGATGTCCCATAACTGTTTTTCCCTCTGCATTTCCTCATTTCCTGCACCATCAGCAGCTCCCTGCCTATTCCAGGCTGCTGCTTCCCAGCCGTTCCCACTCACTTTTCCAGGACCACCTTTCAGCTCATCCCTCCACTGAAAATTGGCTCCTTTTTTGGAGAGAGGAGCAGGGATGGACACTGAACCAGTGGGACCCATTTTGGTTTTTGTGACATTGGCATGTTCCACGTGAAGAGTGGCTGAGGATTTGTCCTTTATGTTTTATTCTTGTTTTTCAAATCAGCATCTGGAACCAGGAATTTTTCTAAAACTCATTTTTTTCCAAATTTTCCTGATACACTAAGAAATGCAATTTTGAGTTGTAGATCAGTAGACAAATAGAATTTTTCTGATTTGGGGGTTTTGAGTGTGGAATTTCATTTGTATGGTTTGGGGAGCTTTTTGGGTTTTGGGATGTAAAATACCTCTTACTTGCAAAGTGCTTTAAGGAGGATGGGATTGAGGGATTTTTATGGGATGGATGCAGGGATCAGTTGTTGTGAAAGTTTCCTCAGGTCACCATTCCTCTTTTCTCTCCAGCACCCACCTCCCACCATCTTTGGAAGTTGTGGTGCTTCATCCCAAACTCCCTGTCCCCAAAGGTGGATGTTTGTGGGGGAAAATGGGGAATTGTGTGTTCAGCCCTTCCCCTCACCCTCCTCCACCCACCTGCTCTTGGCTGCTGGATCCCCTCAGGATTCCACCAGGGCAAGGAACCTGTGGCCTGATGCTGAGAGGAGAATGAGGTGCTGTGGCCAAAGAATTTAAATTTAAGATGAAGGCTAATAAAATCTGCATTTCGAACTCATTCTGAAACTCATTTTTAAAATAAAGTGAGATCAGTAATGCCAACCAAATTTCAGCAACAGAGGCCGATCATCAAGTTTGATCTTAGATAGCCTGGTGTGCTAATTTAAGCATATTTTTGGGTTTGAGTGGTTCTTTATCTTTGGAGTGGAAAAAACAAATGAAAAATGCACATTTAAAACCATTCTTGCTGCTCCTCATTAAGATTGTTGCCTTCTGAAGAGCTGAAGGATATTGTTAAATTTCTTTGGGTCACTTGAGACGGCTGCTGAATTTCATGGTTGAGGAACGAGAAGAAGAAGAACCAATGGAAATATAATGAGTATTTGTTCAAAGCAATATCTGCAAATTGCCTGTCCTGTCTAATACAGATTATAGATATTAGAGGGCGAGAGAGGTGATTATGAAATATAATCAATCATCAGACTTAGGTCCTGGGTTTCTTCATGGACAGGCTGTGTTTACACATTACTGCATGGGCTGGCAGGAATCATTTCACTTCTGAAGCTCTTTGATCATTTAACTTGATTTGCATCCAGTAAATTTGCATCCTGTGCCAGGGAAGGTCATGGAGCAGATCACCTTGAGTGCCACCAAGCCAAAAAGGCCAATGGCACCTGGGCTGTGTTAAAAATGGTGTGGCAGCAGGACCAGGGCAGGGATTGTCCCTCTGTGCTGGCACTGCTGAGGCACCTCCAATCCTGTGTTAAGTTTTGAGACCCTTAATGATAAAAAAAGTCATTGTGGGGCTGAAGTGTGTCCAGGGAAGGGTCTGGAGCCCCAAGAGAGGCTGAGGGAGCTGGGAAGGGAATGGAGAATTCCTGAGGGAGCTGGGAAGGGGCTGAGCCTGGAGAAAAGGAGGCTCAGGGGGGCCCTTGTGGCTCTGCACAACTCCCTGACAGGAGGGGACAGCCGGGGGGATTTGGGATCTGGGAACAGGGACAGGAGGAGAGGGAACGACCTCAGGCTGGGCCAGGGGAGCTCAGGGTGGATATTTGGGAAAATTCCTTCATGGAAAGGTTTGTCCAGCCCTGGCACAGCTGCCCAGGGCAGTGCTGGAGTCCCCATCCCTGGAGAGATTTAAAATCCATATGGAGGTGGCACTTGGGGACATGGGGCACTGGTGGCCTTGGCAGTGCTGGGAATGGTTGGACTCAGTGAACTTGGAGGACTTTTCCAGCCTAAACAATTCCATGATTCCATTAATAGAGACATTTAGAACCCCAGCACAGCTCTTTGGCACATCAGATGCTCAGTGTTTTCAGGCATGTGACACCATGCATTTGGTTGCTTTATTTGGATTTATTTGATTCTAATGTTGATGTTTAACCAAGGTATGCAATTCAGCTTCTTTTTGTTGTTTTGTGATTTTTTTTTTTCCAACAGATGTGGGAAGAGGCCATTGCCTTGGGTAAAGAACTTGCAGAACAGTATGAAAATGAAATGTTTGATTATGAACAACTCAGTGAACTGCTGGTAGGTTTTTTTAATGACATAGACTCTGCAATAATTTATTTCAAAGTTGAATTTCTAAGCTTTTAAAATTACATAAAAATACTAGAGCAATGACAGGAAAATGCAGAAATAAATACCCACCATGGCTTTGTTGGACCAGTGTCAATTAACTGGCTACCGCTGGATTGTCTGAAAAACATTGAATTTATTTTTTTTTTAGCTGAAAGAAAAACATTTCAGTAATGTTAAGCTGATTTATTTAGGGTATAAAAGGAAATTTTGAATTTAAATATAAATGGGAACATGAAAAAAAATCCCCATTCTCTCTCAAGTGTCTTTCTATGTGCACGTTTCTTTTTTTAGGTATGAATAATCCCAAGCATTCATGTCTCCAGTCAGTTATTTTTGCCCTGACGTTACCCATTCATTACTCCTGCACCATTTTTTTCCTTCCAAAGAGATAAATGGCAGCTGTCACTGTCCCTCCTCAGGTCCCAACCATTTCCACCAGAGCTGAGATGTGATTCCAGATTGGTTCTGAAAATTCTCCACTCTAAAGTTTTTGATACCTTTTGCTTTTGCACTCAGAGTACATTTTCCTTAATTTCTCTGAATTATTTATCTGCTTTCTTTATCCCAGTGTGTCTGAGCTGGCCATTCCTGCAGTGTTGAACTCAGCTGCACACAGCTCCTGGTGGGGTGGGCACAGAATATTCTTCATTTCAGTATGAAAGGAATTGGGCAGGATTGTTCCTCAGCTAGAAATGACTGTCAGATGTGATTATTCACCAGGGAGTGGCTACTCTGAGTCCCTCAGTTTTGATTTTCCATCTCCTTTTTGCTTGCACATGGGAACCTGAGCAGGTTTGTCACAGAGGCAGCCACTCTTTAATTATCCTACTGGATCCATTCTGGGGAAGTTGGAATTTGCATTTTATTCATTGCAGCCAATGGTCACAGAGTGATGGAATGATTTGGGTTGGGAAGACCTTAAAGCTCATCCAGTTCCACCCACTTTGCCATGGGCAGGGACACCTTCCACTATCCCAGATTGCTTCAAGCCCCATCCAACCTGGCCTTGGGTATTTCCATGGAGTTTCTCCCTCTTCTAAGAAGCAAGACCCAGAACTTGCAATCCTCACATCAGAAATTGAGTTTATGTGCTCTTTGTTCATCAGCCAGGAGATGAGATGTCACAGAATTAGTTTTGGTGTTCATTTGCCTCACAAGACAGAGATCAAAATTCACTCTCCCATATGAGCCAGGTCTCACATACCCCATTAGCTTTTCTTTTTCTCCCACAATAAAATTTAGAAGTTTTTTGTTCTTTCTCTTCTCCCTCTTGTCTCTTTACTGCAGGCAATATTAAATATTAGCCTCTAAGACAATCCACAAAGGACAAAACAGTTTTGCTCCAGACAAGCTGAGAAGTTCTCGGCAGATCTGGGTCTTTGTAGTCTTGGTGCCATTTCCTGTTATCTGTCATGTGGGAGCAGCACTAAAACTCCTCCCTGATCAAAAGTCATTCTCTTTGCAGAAATAATAGACTAAAAATAAGTTAATGAGCAGATCTTCTGAAGGTGCTCATTTGCTATTATTTCATCATTAGAGATAAAGAAGAAGTCGGTGTCGAAAGCAGATGGCGTCTGACATGCGTGTGTTTATTCCAAAATTTACATTTTCCTGCAATTCTCAACTGCCTGCTTTCCATATGCAAATTCATGCTTGTAAATATGGAAGAGGAGTAGTAGAAGAATGTAATGAGATGTAGGAGCCCAAAACTGCCAAGTCAGCACCATTGGGATGAGCTGTGTGCAGCTTCATCCTTCCGGTGTTTCGGCCTTGGAAGTGTCACGACTGGAATTTCAGATTGCCTTGCAAATTCCTGGCCTTCACTCCAGTGAAATACTGGATGTGAAGCAGTGAGGTTCACCAAGATGAGGGCCTTCAAAATGGAGATGTTGGTTATGGAACAATGAGGTTCACAATGATGCAATTAATCAAAATGGAGATGTTGGATATGGAACAATGAGGTTCACAATGATGAACTTCATCAAAATTGAGATATTGGATATGGAACAATGAGGTTCACAATGATGAACTTCATCAAAATTGAGATATTGGATATGGAACAATGAGGTTCACAATGATGAACTTCATCAAAATTGAGATATTGGATATGGAACAATGAGGTTCATCAACATGAGGTCCATCAAAATTGAGATATTCCTTAGGCAGCAGTCAGATTCACCATGATGAGGAGAAAAATCATGGCTACAGAGCCTGGAATTTCCAACTAATGCCATGAATCTGATAGAAAGATGGGAAAAAAAGAAGGGAATGAAACATCTTTAAATTAGAGATATATACAGGATCTGAAGTATAAGGAATCTCCTAAAATCTCAGGTCATTCAAATCCCTCCTGTTTATTTTGCAGAGAAAACAAGCCCAGTTCTATGAAAACATTGTGAAGGTGATACGACCAAAACCAGATTATTTTGCTGTTGGATATTATGGCCAGGGATTCCCAACATTCATAAGGGTAAGTGCTCACCTGTTCCCACAGAGGTTTCTTGCTCTAGAAATTTCTCTTGGCTTGGAGAAACCTGCCTGACACTGTCAGGTTGTTTTTAGATGTATAAAACAAACACTGGTTTTTCCTTGCTGGTTTCTAAGATGGAATAGTTGAATTTTAGTAGAAAAACTTTCTCTTCAAACATATTCAGTACTTTCTATTTCTTCAGGGTATCACTAGAAATGAAGATTAATGACCCAGTCCATCACTCAGGGTCATAACCATCTGAAATGGTGACATTTTTGCCTGTCAGGTTAATATACATTTATATATAATATATATATGAGCGTGCTAGAGAAGCCTTTTGTGTGTGTTTTCAGGTGAGTGTCCTTTCCAGCACTGTCACTAAAATGAAGTTGACTATCAAGGGTGTGTGTGACACCTTTAGTAGCAATTTTTATCATTGATTTGTCTGTGTCGCGTGCCAATTTAAGACATGTGTCACTTGGTTGATGACAGGATCATAACTTCAGTGACATTTTAAGGGGTTTTTTCAATAATATTAGGATTTTTATGGGTTGAATTAGTGGCTAAAGAAAAGTAGGGCTATAACAAGTCTGAATTTCATCTGTATTATGATTCTCTAACCCATTAATAATTATTATTTAGTTAACTCCCCTGGGCATCCTGTGCCAGGGCCTCACCACCCTCACAGGAATGAATTCCTTCCCAGTTTGCCCTCTGAAAAGCAGGCTGTTGAGTGCCCTGCTGATGGAGAAAATCCTCATTTTTCCTTCTATTCCAACATTCCCTGTGAATTACAAATGTATAGACATAAATTACAGTTATACAGAGGCTCCTTAGCCATCTATTATTCTAATTTCTTTCCCCTACTGAGCTTTTCAAAAGGCACCATTGCAGAATTAAACCCAACTGGGCAAATGTGAACAACTCCAGGTTCCTATCCCCAGTCAAAACACCCTTTTTTTAATAAGTGCTGTATAATTTTTTCACCAAGTATTCATTTTGAGATGAGTAATGAGGTTAAGCATATTCAGATGCAAATTTTATCCAAACTTGCTTTAATATGTTTGATCAGTTAAAAATATGCAAGTTGTCTTTTACATTTTCCTTTTGAATTTAATGAACTCAGCATATAAATGGACTGTATAAAATATCTCTTCATTTTCTTTATTGGCAAAGAAGAAACCAATGCTTACAAATACAATAAACTTAAAGTTATAAAATGTTTAAAGTTTATAAAAAATGGCAAAAGTTGAATATGTTAATGTCTTTTTATAAGAGTAAGTATTTTTGGATATTCCTCCTCAAATCTGCATTGTTTTATGTTTCTGTTTTCTCTGCTAGGATTATTTGCTCACCTATGTGCCTTTGAATAAATGTTTATGTATAAAAAGCCTAATTCAGTTTATTTCTTGGCATCCATTCCATCATCAGCTGTGGAAGGTGGAAGAGACCTCTTGGATTCAATAATAATTTCTCTTAATATATTAATATAATGTTACAGATCCTTGAAATTGTGTTTTGAGGTGATTTTAGTGTGCCTTATAAAAATACCTAAAGGTAAAAGTGTACTTAATGATCCCAGGTCAGAATTGGAGGTGAGAATAAAATATTGATAAAGTGTGGATTGTGACACAGTGTGAGGAGTGTGAAATTGTTCACGTACTGAGGAGCACTACAGCAATGCTGTCAGCGTCTCAGACACCCAGTTCTGTACTGGGAGCACTGGTTTTAGCTCTGGGGGTGCTGGTGGCAGCTGAGGGTGCCTCTGTTTGCAGAACAAAGTGTTCATTTACCGCGGCAAGGAGTACGAGCGGCGCGAGGACTTCGAGGCGCGGCTGCTGACGCAGTTCCCCAACGCCGAGAAGATGAAGACAACGTCACCCCCTGGTGATGACATCAAAACCTCCTCTGGCCAGTGTATCCTTGGGCTGTACAACCAGTACAACCAGTGCATCCAGCAGCTCAGGTCAAGCATTTATGGCCAACCTGTTGCACTTGCGCCGTGACGGGTGGAACGCACCGGTTTTGGGTTTTTTTTGTCCTTATTTTTGTTTGTGTGTGCTCCTGTTGAGCTGTTTGCTCTGTGTGACTGAAATTCCCTTTTCACTTCTTAACCCCTGAAATTCAGATATTCAGTGCTTCACTGTAAAGCCCAAACTGGATTTACCCTCCAAATTTCACAGACCGGTGTCAGAGCAAATAGTGAGGTGAGTTTGGGTTGGGTTTGATCATTTTCTCAGTCCCCTTTATATAACATATTAGTGTTGGATAATGAATCTGATCACAGCCATGGAGGGTGAGCATTGTGAGGCCATTTAATGGTGATTTTAAATGTTGGCACACATTCCAACCCACTGGAAAGTAATGATCCCACATTTGTTCATAAACTTCTTCTAATATTAGAATTTAGTATCAATTCCTAAACAAACAGCATTTGATGTTCATTGTGAATTTGGGGCTTGGAGCTGGATGATCTTTGAGGTCACTTCCAACCCAGTCCATTCTGTGATTCCATGATTCTTTTCCCTCTTTTCAGTTTTTACAGGGTGAATGAAGTCCAACGCTTTGAGTATTCGCGCCCTGTTCGAAAAGGAGAGAAAAACCCGGACAACGAATTTGCAGTAAGAAATGATGAAGAAAATAAAACCACTTTGGGTTTGCTTGTTTATCCCCCTCTATTTTGAGCATCTGAGCCATTCATTATCTTTTGCTTGTTGAGAAATAAATTCTAGGTTTAAAGGGATTATTTTTCATAGAAAGTTAATTAAGCCAATTTATCATGTTCTCGTTTATATACCAATAAGAAGAAAAATGGGCAAAGCTCTATTTATTTTGTAAAACCAGCTCTTCTGAGAATGGATTTTAAATTGTTACACCTGAAACTTGTCTTGCCATGAAGATTCCAGTCAGGAATCTGAAAATCTTTTGTTCACTAATACTTTTTGCTTTTTTTTTTTTTTTTTTACTAAACCATTTGTTTCATCTAATGGTCAATAAAATGAGTGCTGTGAGGAGGCCCTGGCACAGGCTGCCCAGAGGAGCTGTGGCTGCCCCTGGATCCCTGGCAGTGCCCAAGGCCAGGTTGGATGGGACTTGGAACAACCTGGGATGGTGGAAGGTGTCCCTGCTCCTGGAACTGGATGGGTTTTAAGGTCCTGTCCAAGCCAAACCATTTTGTGATTCCATGAACATCCAGTAAAACCAGGGGATCTTCCTGTGAGCAGAAAGGGAGCAATTGTTCCCTGCTGAGTCACATCCAGATTTTAATCAGTGCTGCTCCATATTCCATTTGGAATCCCCCTGGCTCTGTAACATCTGCCATACCTTGGTCCTTGTCCTGCTGCTGATGTTTGAGGGTTTTGCTCGGGGTCCCAGCTGTCTCCATTGATAATGTGACACTTGTGTTCCCTTTGCAGAACATGTGGATTGAGAGAACCATCTACGTGACAGCCTATAAATTACCAGGGATCCTCAGGTGGTTTGAAGTCAAATCAGTTTTCATGGTAAGATCAGTCTGGCTTTACTGAGATTGTTTTAAAAAATGGGGTTTTATACATCCAGGGAACATTTGTGTGTCTCAGTGACTGTGCTGAGTTCTGTGAGTGAGGAATCCATAGGATTGTACCTGGCACGTGCTGGAGAAGCTGCTGAGGGTGACTCAGGCAATGCTTTTCATTCCCAAGGGAATGCAGCCAGTCCTCCAAGGCCTCCAGCCCTTTTAGAAAGCATTTGTGTCTCTCAGCAGCTGCCTAGAATGAAGAGAGACCTGAGGTGATGTAGGGAAACCCTGCTCCATGCCAGAGAACCTAGCCTGAACTTTATAAAAGAGGATCTGGATATCTTGATTGTCATTAATTCAAAATACCCCAATAATCACAGGCATTGTACGTCTGCATTTCTTACCACTTGTGGTTAAAGGTTGTTTTTGTTTTTTCTCCATATTTAGCTAAATATACCCTCAGCAACCTCACAGAGTAACTCCAAATTACTCATTTCTCTGTTCAACCATTTAGACTGTTTAGATAAGACATATCCATTAAACGCCTTTAAGATTAAATTATTCTTATGCAGCTGTAATTTTTAAGTAGCAATAAAAACATTGTTACTGCGTTTTTCAAATCTCTCTTGTGAGGCTTATTTTTAAAGGAAAAGAACAATTTGCATATGATTAATTAAAACCTTTTTCATTGCTCCATTGAGGTTATGTTGGACAGTTGTATTTGGATGAACAGAAGTAATGCAGAAAATTACTATGGTATCTATAGTAACAGAATATGAATGTGATGTGTGACAGTAATAGGCAGCTGAATAAAACACATTGAATTTTTAATGAATTTCGTAGTTTCAATATAACCCTGATGGAGAAGATTGTATTTATCTTCATGATGGCAAGAAGTGCTGTTTGTAAAGGCTGGCAGATCTGATGCCAGTCCTGATGAGCAGAGAGAGCAGAGCCTGACAGGCACTTTGTGTACACCCTTCATGCTCTGCCTGGCATCAAAACGGGCACAAATCCTGGGAGAATGCTTCTGTCAGCCTTTTGGGAGCAAGGACTGGATCAGTTGCATAGCTGAGAAATGATAGCACAATGGAACTTAATAACATGTGGGAAGACTGCTACAGATAACTTCTGACCTCCTCTGGCACAGTTCCTCCAAAATGGGTATTGACTTTCCTCAAGATCCCTGTCAGCTAAAATGCTGCAAGGAGGATCACAGGGTTTACATCCCTGTAATGCTAAATTGTGATTATGGATACAGATATTATTGATCCCTTGCTAAGCACCAGGATACTCCAGCAGCTCTGCATGTTTCATATTTTATTGATGGAAGTGGAATATTGTTAAAAGGAGAGGTGAGAGTGCATTGAGTCAGTGCTGAGAGAATGGAGTGATTTTATAAATGCAGTGTATTATGTTACATAAGCCATAGGAACATGCAGAGTTGCTTAATATCTATTGGCTTTTCAAATTCCTTCTGAGCACTTTTACCTAAACCTTTGCAATCTGTTCATTATCTGCAAGGAATTTGGGGCCAGCATTTGTTATTCTGTATCTGTATCTGGTATTCAGCTGGACACAAGAAGTTGTAGGGGAAAAATTTGCTGAGACAAGCCAGGGAATTAGAAAACAGATTTTGAATCACACTTCAGTTTAAAAAGCACAAATGCTAATTTCTGTTTTGTTTTTTATCTTGGAATTTTGCACTGGTGCAAATGTCTCAGGGGAATGTAATTCCTGTTTTCCCTGGATAGAGTGAGGAGTGCCCAGAGTCAGGAAGGCACTGGGAACAAGGCTCACAATTTACACTTGTCATAAATAGCTTTCACCAGGTTCCAAAGCCCAGTCTGTAGTAGTGAGATGGCAACTGCAATTCTCCATCTGCTTTTTAAAAAATTAGAGGGAGTGTTACAAGAGTAGTAAAAGAAAGGAGAACGAGAAAGAAAGCCATGATTGCTGCTACAGAAAAGTCAAAAAGCTGTCAGCTCAATGAGTGCTAATTTCTGGAGATGCTCAAGAGCTTTAAAAGCAATGGTTCATCAACACATTATTGCATAGTTATAAGGCCATTAATACAAATGACAGAATCCTAAATTTAGCCTGTGATGTTCCCAGCAGCTCTTGCCCAATCAGATGCTGAATGTGGCTTCACTCCCTGGTCCAGATCCTCCCATGGCACGCTGGGCTCTGTCCGAGCCTGGCTGCTCCCTATTCCCAGCACAAACACCAGCATCCTTCCCTGCTTCCAGAATAATTCAGCAGGCAGGCTGCTCAAAATGCTAATTAAAACATCCTTGATGTAATCAGCTGGCAGGTGTAAGAGTAACAACTAAAGAGATTTGATTATAAGTGGTTCTCAGAAACAGGGTAAGCAACTGATAGCCAGGTAGAAGTGCTGCTTTGTTTATGTAGCATTTATGTAAATGAGGCTGTAATCAAATATACACTTGCATTTTCCTCACAGGCCTCAATTAACCTTCCTTTCCCCTCCCTACCACATCATTTTTTTAATACAAGCAGGCTGTGTCTTCCAGTGAGGACTCTCTACACTCTGGGTCACTGCAAGTTACTGATTTTCAGCCCATCCACTAATATTTAAAATATTTTAATACTGTTTTTTCAACATGAACTTTTTGAAAGGCACGGTAGCTGGGCATAAAAAGTAGCTGGAGGTCAGTCAATTAAAATAAAACAAATTTTAGACAGCATAAGAGCTAATTCACCCCGTGAAGGCATCTGAGGACTCTCTTCATTGAAGTCAAGGTAGAAAGAAAATTTCTCCCTTCAGTTCTCAGTGCTCAGATGAAGAAAATGTGACCTCTTGGGAAAAAACACAGCAGATAGTTTAGATGTCATCTCATCAGCATATTCAACTCAATATCCTTGGAAACACACCAAAATAATCACTGCAAAAATATCTTCTTGATTTTTGAGCGGCTTAGGATTACATTTTCCATCAGAAAATCCACGTTAAAGTTATCATTTCTTTCTTACTATTACGTTAAGCTGGATCTTCTTTGTGCTGCTAAAACTTACCAACCCTTAATCTCTGATGTTCTTCATAATCCTCCAAAAAAACCTCACGTGATTGCTGCCAGATCCTTTCTGGGTGTTGTGCAGGGATGTCATCCCTCCTGCAGCAGCAAAATGCAGTTACCTTCCTGCACTGATACCCATCATCATATCACTTTCTGCAGCACTGAGATACCAAACATGCCTGAAATCAGCCTTCCTGGTAACTGTTGGCCAAAAATCTCACAAGAACCTGGGTTCTGAAAGGCCTGCAATGTTTCTGCCCCTGGGTTTTTTTACTGAGCACCTTAAAAACCCTGACCTGATGGAAAATCTCCTTTTGTTTGGATTTTAGGTGGAGATCAGCCCTCTGGAAAATGCCATCGAAACCATGCAGCTGACCAATGATAAGATCAATAATATGGTGCAGCAGCACCTGAATGACCCCAACCTCCCCATCAACCCCCTGTCCATGCTGCTCAATGGCATCGTGGATCCTGCAGTCATGGGGGGCTTTGCCAACTACGAGAAGGTAATGATGCCTTTAGTTTGAAGTGTTCCTCTTCTCCCTGGATGTGCTTTTCTGATGTGCTAGGGTGAGGAAGGCAAACCAGTCCTATTCTAGTTAAGAACTCAAGGACAGTTTCTCCAAACCTCAGGCCCTAAGCACAAACTATGTGGAAAGGTGGAGGGTGGGTTCATGCAAATTAACCAGAACCTATAAAAATGTGAGATTTTGTGACCAACCCCCTCCTTTCCTTCCATCTTGGAGCCCTCCAGGCAGGGGCCACCACTGTGGCACTGATATTGCTGGGGTGTGGCTTTTGTATTTTATTCTCCTTAACTCCGTGTGTAGCCTCTGTTCCAGCTCCTCAAGGCATCAGTAAGGCCAGAATTCCCAGAATTCCATCAGCATTCCCTGTCCTGCTGGGCCCCAGCTGAGCCCAGCACATGGGGAGAGGTCAGAGCAGGGATGGAGCAGCTCTGATGGGAGGAACAGCTGGGATTGTCCAGCCTGGAGAGGACAACTCTGGGTGACCTCAGTGTGACCTTGCAGGGGCTCCAGGAGAGCTGGAGAGGGACTGGGGACAAGGCACGGAGGGACAGGACACAGGGAATGGCTTCAACCTGACAGTGGGTAGATTTAGATGGGATTTTGGGAAGGAATTCCTCCCTGGGAGGGTGGGGAGGGGCTGGGATGGAATTCCCAGATTTGCTGTGGCTGCCCCTGGATCCCTGGCAGTGCCCAAGGCCAGGTTGGACATTGGGGACAGTGGGAGGTGTCCCTGCCATGGCAGGGGTGGCACTGGGTGGGATTTAAGGTCCTTTCCATCCCAAACCACTGTGATCCTGAGATTCCATCGTTTTCACTTTGTGTTTGTGGCTGTTCCTTGGCAGAATTTCTAAGCTGATCAATTTATCTTGGTTGTAGCTCATTCCTCTGGTGGTAGATGTTTCATTTTCTGAAATAGTGGCTCATTTCTCTCTCTCTCAATTAGGCTTTTTTTACTGAAAAATACATGCACGAGCATCCAGAGGATCATGACAAGATTGAGAAGCTGAAGGATCTGATTGCTTGGCAGGTAAAAAAACTTGAAATCAGGTTTGGCAGAGGCAGCTGCTGTGGAAAGGCAGCTTGGAGTCACTCTGGAGGAAATTCAGACATTATCCTCACCTTGGATACATTTTGTTGCCATTTAAATCTGTCTTGGAGCTTGAGTTAAAGTTCATCTTTATCAAAATGAGCAATTATGTCAGATTTGAAAACTTGCAGGGAACAAATATGACCAAGATATTTTCTTTTTTCTTTCTTTTTATTTTTATTTTTTTTTTGTAAACATAGTGGTGACAATCTTCCATCTGTGTCAGATGAGAAAATATTTTTCAGGGCAAAAAAGACACAATTCAAGTTTTGTTCCATAGTCACATAACTGGACATTTTTCTATGGTCTCAGGATAATTTTATGATAACTAAAAAAAATACCAGGTTGATTAGAAATGGGTTTTTTTCCCCACAGAAGAAGAAAATGAATCATTGTCTTTTCATATTCAATTCTGTCTTTATAATAAAGGGAATAATTTACACTTCTGTAGATTTCAATCTTAGAGGTAGTAGAACCAAAGCTACAGAATTCAAAAATAAAATACCCTCTGAAGGCCATAAAACTATCAGTGAGTAAAAAACTCTTTTTGGTCTGGAAAAAAAAAAAGGCATTTTTTTATTTATTTATTTCCTAGTGAGCTTTTAGGAAAGATTAGATTTTATAAGCTTTAAGTTTTATAGAGGAAAATAATTTGGTCCCAGCAGACTGACTTGGTGTCAGTTCTGTGTCTCTGCCTCTGAGAGTGATACTTCAAATGAATTCCAAACCCAGAGCAAAGCAAAGGCTCACTTTGGTGACACTTGTGTATTAAAATAATATTACAAATTGAAAATAGGTATGGCAGCTGATCACACTGTATTTTTATTATTCAGGGCTTTTAAACACATGGTCTCCCATCAGTTTTGTGCTTCCAAAAGAACAGGACCCAGGAAAATAGAGAAAAGGAATCAACATTTATTTTTAGATCCTAGAATTAAAGTCACCAAAAGCCCTTTCAGTGCTTTTAAATTGCCTTGGATGTTTCATACGCATTTAGGGGATCCTAAAATTTAAATTATTTCAGTTTCCAGCCAGGTGGGAGTCAGCTCCCAAATATTGGGAGAGGGATGTGTATGGAAGCCTTGGAAGGGGCTGAATTCATCCTGGGCTGGCAGTGATGCAAAGCAAAAAGGAGATTTCATTTTTCAATAACGTGGGGCTTGGAGTTCTGTAATCACATGGAATTCTCTCCCTGCTGCATAAATCAATCTGAGTATATGAAATAGGAGCCTGACAATTGTATTACCAGCTGACCAGTTAAATTTCATTTTTTTTCATCCCCTTCCCTCTTTCTTCACTGTGCCATGGAATTCAGGATATTATCTTGCTATAATTCCTCTAACTTCAAGTGTACATTTTGTTTCTGTCTCTTATTAATTCAGATAAATTCCATTAGCAGAGCAATGTCCATTTTTGTCCTTCTTGGTGCTTTTCCAACTTAGGCAAAAAAATGTTCCCATGCAACTGCACCATTTCAAGCTGATCTTTCATTTTAACATGAAGATAATGAAATGATTGATTGAAATTAAGGCAGAGAAATGAATGATTGATGACATTAGTCACTCTGCATTTAGCTAAAGTATTTACAGCACAGCAAAACAGAAAAATACCAAGGCAAATCAAAACCTTGTGCTCCTTCTACAGAGATGAAAGAACTGCTGCATACCAAACTCAGGTTTTATGCTCATATTTTATGATCCCCTTGCTCTGAAAGATTGTTTTCAAAGATTAGTTTAATAATTCAAATCAATGTCATTTTTTTTTCATTCTTTTCAGCTGAACAGATCAAGATTAAAAAAAAAAAAAAGGAGGGGGAAAACAAATCAGGAAATAATTTGAAGTTACAGTGGAACTTTATAAAATTTTAAAATCAGCCAAGAGCAGAGTTGTGAAATAAGAAAATGCCCTTTCTCCAAGGCCAGATTAATTGGGAATATCCTGAATGTGGCAAAATTCTGCCTCTCACAACAATTCATGGAGGTGTAAAAGTCTGTGTCACTCATCACCACATTTCCCTGGGTCTGGAGAGGAGCCACAGGAGCAATTTGGAAGTTGGTAGAAGAAGGTGAAACAGTTGGGAGGTTCTTCCTGCACTTGATAAATGTTTAAAGATTGAGTGGTCTTGGACAGGGAGGCCAAATATCCTGACTCAGCAGCCTCCCGTTCTTCTGTGGCAAAGCCACGGCACATTCATGAATTTCAACTTCTGTAAAAGATTAACAAACCTGTCCTTCTCCTTTTTCTCCTTCTTCTCCTTCTCCTTCTCCTTCTCCTTCTCCTTGCCCCCACGTTTTTTCCCCTACAAATAATGTCATTTACTTCCTATTCCTGATTTTCCAACCTGGAGGTGGCTGATCCCTAGGACAGGTTCCTCGTTGCATTTTCTGCCCATGAAATGGTCACAGAGGGGTCTGAGCTATCAGCTCTCACCTCAGACCCTTCATGTCCTTCAGCATGGTAATTCCAGGGTTTTTAAAGAAGAATCCATTTCCAATGTCAACAGTTCTTTAAAAATAAATGAGCCAAGTGACCACTTACCCCCAAACAGGAGGGTCACCGTGGCCTGGTAATTATGAACATTTAGAAATTTGTTTACTCATTGAGAGCAGGAAAAATTTCTGGTTTCATGTTTAATTTTTGTCACATACAAATCCATATGGTTATAAATAAAAGCCACTACATTAAAAAAAAAAATAAAGTCCTTTCTCTTTGTAGTCTCTTTGGAGAAGCAGCATTGTCCATTTAAATAGTGCCAAATCTCAGGGAATCATCTTGATAAGATTTCTTGAGTTTGTTCATCTGTAATTCATCTGTGTGTTTATTATTCTCCTTACTAATAAAGCTGCTCCTTCTGATTGCAGCTCAGTCTTATTAGAAAAATCTGTTTTTAATCAGTATTATGATTTAATTATGAATTATTAAGAAGAAGCCTCTTAGCTTGATTGCTGCAGAGAATATCTGAGTTAGAATCAGAGCACTGTGTGGGCTGAAACGGACCTGGAAGAGGAAATATTTTTCCTGAGCTGGAGGTAGAAAACTCTAATGGTGTGTGTGGATAGCTGTGGGAATGAAAATGTCTCTCTTAAAACATTTCCAAAGGTCAGCTACACCTCCACACTAGGAACTAATTATATAATCCTGTGCTGGCATGGATATTTTGTGACAGAAGCCTTGAAGATAAATGATTATTTTCAGTTACAAAAGAGAATTAATTTAATTTTTTTCCCCTCTTCTGTTTTCTTCACAGAGAAAATAAAATAATTTTTCTAAGGAGAACTATATAGCATCTAAACCTGTATGTTTTATTAATAAATATTGCTCTGCAATATATATCTGTCCAAGGATGGAGCTCATTTGCAGCTTTAGAAAGAGCATTTATTAAAGAAAACATAAACTATTTTATTCTTTAGGGTTTTATCCTCATGGAACTGGGAAAGGATTTGATATTAATAACGTGGTGTGAGACTCCTCATTCATCAGTTTGGTGTTTTCAAGTACAAAGTCTATGGGAGCTTGAGAATGGAATATCACAGGAGGGTTTGTGCTGTGGGATAAATCCAGTAGGGGATTTCTGGGCACAGTTAGGGCTGTATTAAATTTAAAGGACTTTGCTTAACAGGAAAAAAAAAAAAAAAAAGGGAAATCCTGGAGAGGAGGAGTTTAGATCCTGTCATGCATCATATACAAGGAATGATGTGATGATGGTTCCTGTGATCATGATAATAATTCTTCTCATTTAAAATATTTTGTTATTGTTGTTATTTATTATTATTATTATTAGTGTTATAATTACTATCACCACTGCTCTTATTCCTAATATTGTCATTAGTGCACGAGCTCTTTCCCTGCTGTGGCAGCATTGCTCTGTCCCTTTGCTCAGGAAGGGCTGGGCAGGGTGGAGCAGCCAAATCCTCTTTTCCAGATCCCATTCCTGGCTGAAGGCATCCGGATCCACGGGGAGAAGGTGACAGAGGCCCTGAGGCCATTCCATGAGAGGATGGAGGCGTGTTTCAGGCAGCTCAAGGACAAGGTGGAGAAGCAGTACGGGGTCCGTGCCATCGTAAGTTCCCTCCCAGTTTCTCCTTTCCACAATATCTGGAATTCCCTTAAATTACAGCAACTCTCTATCCCCATATGATGATTCCATTGATTAAAAAAAGCAATGTAGATGCAGCATTGCTGGTTGTTCCCAGTGATCATCAAATTATGGAATACTGAGCAGATGAGGGAGGTTGAGGAAGCCTTGCTGCTTTCATTTCCAAACAGAGGAACAGTTTCTAAACTGCCCCAGTCTGTTCCTTGAAAGTCAAGATAATCCTTTATTTCTGAAGGATTTGGGTTACAAAAATGAATTTTAAAATGGGCACTTAGCAGGATTCTTCCTGAGCTGAATGTCACTTTTCCCTAGGAGGAATTCCTTTAGGGCAGGGAGGGCTGTGCTGCTCTGTGGTAATTTTTGGTTGTACCTACACTGAATGTCGACAGGCAAGACAACCACAGCTCCCACTTCATGAGTTTAGAAGGACTGAAATTCCTGCTTTTCTCATTCCAGCAACTTATTTCCAGTTGCTGCTTCATCCTTAAGGGAAAGCCAAGAATTTCATGGTGTTTCCACTGGAGGTTTGTTCTGCTTTTGAGTGTTGAGTGTGAAGGTCAGAACAAATAAAGCAAACAGCTTTTTAATTCAGGGTAGAATTGATAATTCAGTCACAAATGCATGGATTGGGTGCTATAATGAGCTCATATTCTGCCTGGAGAAAAGGAGGCTCAGGGGGGACCTTGTGGCTCTGCACAACTCCCTGACAGGAGGGGACAGCCGGGGGGATTTGGGATTTGGGAACAGGGACAGGAGGAGAGGGAACAACCTCAGGGGGGCTCAGGTTGGACACCAGCAGGAATTTCCTCGTGGAAAGGGTGGGCAGGGATTTGCCCAGGCAGGTTTGGAGTGCCCATCCCTGTGGGTCTCCAAGCAATGAGTGGATGTGACATTTGTGCTCTGGGCTGGGGACAAGGTGAGGACTGGGCACAGCTGGGACTCAACCTCAGAAGATTTTTCCACCCTAAATAATTCTGGGATTCTGTCTATGGCAATGACATCTTTTTTTTTAATGGGGACACTGAGATCTTAGAGGGAACATTGCAACCTTTGTGGTATCCTTTAACTCATGTTCTGTTTGTGCTCCTTCAAATCCTATCTTAGGAATTTATATATTCAGGAAAACGTTCAAACAGTAATTTATTCCCAAAGAGAACAGAAATAATTAACATTAATGATACCTGCATGTCAGTCACTTCAGTAATATCCATTTACATCATCAAGGAGATGACTGGAAAGTGGTGTTATCTCTCTAATTTCACTCCACACACCAGTAAGAATTTTCAGGATTGATGGAGTTTTATCACTTCTGTCTTCCTTGTACAAGGCCAATTTACCAGTAGTTGACAGGGTGGAAAATATACCTGTAATTAAACAGCATGAGATTCTTATTTGTTGACTGCAAGAGTTCAATTATTTTATGCATATATCAGTTATTAATGACTAACAAAGCTTGGAGAAATATTCAGAACTCTGAAATTGTCTGAAACAAAACCAAAACTTTCATCTATTTTCTTCTTAACCTGGTGTCACTCTGTAAATTGGCTCTCCTAATATTTTCAACATAAAGTTTCTCTTTGTGGGTTTTTACTTTGGGTTTTTTTGGCTTTTTATGAAGCCCATTTCATTGAGATATATTGACAGGGCAGTGACAACGATGGCAGAGATTAAAAAATTATGTGTAAAGAGATTGGGTTTTTTATATGGAAAAAGATTGGGTTTTTTATATGGAAAAAGATTGGGGTTTTTAAACAAAAATTGTAAAGATGAAAAAAAGCATGGAAATACCATTGGAACAAAGGAATTCTAGGAATATGCTTAAAATTATACATCTGCCTGTGAGGAGATGTATAATATATATTATAAATATATTATAAATATATTATAAATATATTATAAATATATGCATAATTTATAATTTATAAATTATTATATATATAGAAATATTTTCTAAATACAGATAAATAAATATAAATATAGAAATAAATATTAAAAAGTATAAATAAATATCTAAATATAAATAAATATTTCTTTCTAGTCCTTTAGGCAGATTGCCTTTAGATCCTATTTCTTTGTTGGTTTTATGAGGTATTGTTATTAATTTATCAATGATAACAGGAGGTATTGGTTGTTATTCATTTATTCTTCATGACATGAGGTATTGCTTGTTATTCATTTATCAATGATAACATGAGGTATTAGTTATTAATTTCTCCATGATAACATGAGGTACTGGTTGTTATTAATTTATCAATGATAACAGGAGGTATTGATTGTTATTCGTTTCTCAGTGATAACCTGAGGTATTGGTTGTTACCAATTTATTATTGATAACAGGAGGTATTTGCTGTTACTAATTTCTCAATGATAACATGAGATACTAGTTATTAATTTCTCAATGATAACATGAGGTATTGATTGTTATTAATTTCTCAATGATAACATGAGGTATTGATTGTTATTAATTTCTCAATGATAACATGAGGTATTGATTGTTATTAATTTCTCAATGATAACATGAGGTATTGATTGTTATTAATTTCTCAATGATAACATGAGGTATTGATTGTTATTAATTTCTCAATGATAACATGAGGTATTGATTGTTACTATTTTCTCAATGATAACATGAGGTATTGAGTGTTATTAATTTATTAATGACAACATGAGATATTGGTCATTATTATCAATGATGCCAAACTCTACCTGGACAGAAATCCACAGTGCTGTCCCCCGTTCCCTTTGGCACTGTGGGGTATTTTTGGGATTGAAGCAGTAAGATTTGATATTCCCCCATTCCCTTTGGCACTGTGGGGTATTTTTGGGACCGAAGCACTAAGGTGTGTCATTTCTCGGTGCAGCTGTCCAGCCTGGAGGAGCGGCGGGGCAGCCGGCCCCGCTCCATGGTCAGATCCTTCACCATGCCCTCGTCATCCCGGCCCCTGTCCGTGGCCTCCGTGTCGTCCCTGTCCTCGGACAGCACACCCTCCCGGCCCGGCTCCGACGGGTGAGTGGGGAATCCTCGGCCAGGGATTGTCCCTGAGCCTCCCTGCGCTTTGTGGCTGGGAATTCCCAGATATCAGAGCTGGGAATGTGCAGTTGGAGAAGGCTCCGTGTCCTAAAGGGGCTCCAGGAGAGCTGGAGAGGGACTGGGGACAAGGCACGGAGGGACAGGACACAGGGAATGGATTTAAACTGTCAGTGGGTAGATTTGGATATTGGGAAGGAATTCCTCCCTGGGAGGGCGGGGAGAGGCTGGGATGGAATTCCCAGATTTGCTGTGGCTGCCCCTGGATCCCTGGCAGTGCCAAGGCCAGGTTGGACACTGGGGTTGGAGCACCTGGGATGGTGGAAGGTGTCCCTGGCCCTGGTTCTGCATGAGTTTTAAGGTCTCTTCCATCCCAAACCATTCCATGATTTTTTTAAGGGACAGCCTAATACTGGCTAAAAAACCTCAACCTACAGAGACATTTCTCTCGAGGTCTCTTGTTCTCTAACCTAGCTAAATACAATTTTGCTCCTTTTTGCCTTCTAAGCATTCAAACAGCACCAAAATCCCCAAAGAGGAGATCAGTTCCCCCTTTTTAGAGTCACCCCGGGTGTGTGAGTGCAGGGGATGCTCTGCAGGCTGGGTGTGCAGCCAGCCCTGGCCCAGGAGCTCAGGGCAGGATTACCTGACTGCTCAATCACTGCTGCTCACTTCCCCTGCCCGAGGAAAAGCTGCTTATGGCAAGATTGTACTTCAAGACTTATCAAGATATTTCACGTGGGAACTGGGAATTCTGTTGATAAGCCCTGTCTCACAGTCACATCCCTCAAAGAACAAAATAATCTGTTTGCTGTCTGAGCTTTCCATGCAGCCTCAGAAGTCCCTTCTCTCTCTTCCTCCCCTCAGGCACCCCTGTAATCCAGAAATGCAATATTTGACCAAAGCAGCAGTTTTTTTAAAGCCTTCTGAAGGGCTGCTGATTTACAGGGATGTGCTGGAAACCCCTGTGCACCTTCAGAGGGGAGTTACTAACTGGCTAGAGACTAAGGGCATCAAGTAAAATGAAATCCAGCACCTAAGGACCAACAGGATGCTTGCCTTGATTCCAAAGGGTTTATTTGGTCATTGGGAGGAGCTGTGAACAGAGCACAGCTCAGCTCTCATTCCACTGCCCTCTGCAATGTTCTCACACATTGGTGTAAATGGGGGACAGCAGAGATCCTGAGTTTTGACTAATTCTGAGCAAAGTTGTCTTGCTGGAATTTGGGCAGAACAACCATCCCAAGTAAGTGAGCAACTTTGTTTTACCTGAGAAGAAAAATATCAAATCTTCCCCTGCCTCTTTCTGGTTTTCCCTTCAAAATCTTTAAATGTATTTTATCTTCTCATTGGGTATGATTTCCTTCAGCTTCACCTCTCAGCTGTCTTGTGGTAGGTGTCATGTAGTTTTTGAGGGTCTGGGTGTCCTCAGGGTGTATTTTTATAAAGATCCCACAAAGATCACAGTTCAGCTCAGCTCCTGCTCTGAGCCCAGGGCAATACAGGAAAATGGAATAAATCAACTCTTGTCACTGAGAAGACCTGAAAATTCCCCCCATTTGTTTGATCAGTGGAGGAGGAGAAGAAAAATCATCAGATGTAAATAATACCATGAAAGACCTCAAGAATTCCAGAGGCTGTAAAATCATGTGGGTGGTTTGGCACTGCTCACCTGGCAGAAGTTCCCTCCTGTCCCTGCTCTGGGGTTTATGGTCAGTTCTCCTCTTGTCTTTCCATGTCTCTTCATAAATTAAATTTGAGAATGTAGATGAAGCTAAAAAAAAAACCAATTAAACATGAAGCTAAAGGAGTGTCTTACCCAAATCACTCAGTTTCTATTTAATGCCATTTCCAGCTCCTGCTCTGGAGCTTTTAAACAGCAAAAACTCAAAGCAGACTTTGACACAGGACGTGTTTTACAACTCCCAACTCTATGCATAAATAAAACTGACTTTAAAGCAGGGACTGTTTAAAATGAGACTTAGAAATACAAATGTGAGCACGTGCACTCAGTGGTTGGAAGCAGGAGAGTCCTGGTGGGATTTGTCAGCTCTTGGCAATCCCAAAGTGCTTCCAGTTGGAGCACAGTGTGCTGACCCATTTTAGCACAGATCCATTAATAATCCAAATAATTAATAGTGCTAATATAGTGCTTGGAAGTGAAGCAATTAATCATTGTGTGAAGGATGAAAATTCCTCTTGAAAATTTGCAGTTGGCTTTGGAGGTGCTGGCACCACCCAGACCAAAATACACAACTCAGGTTGTAAAAAGTCCTGGTGTTAGGAGAGCTGGGCTCTGCTCTGGGCTCTGCCACTGAAAGTTCTTTGTGGCCCTGGGCAAATTATTGCCTTTTCCCTGTGTGTAAAATCAGATTAATAAACTTGTGGGATTCAGGCTTTGGGAAATGGCTCAGGGCACATTATTGTTGCAGGTGCTGCCTTGAGCATCTTCCCATCAAATGAGCTGGTGTAGAGTGGAAATAACAATAAAAAAATAACAATAATTTGGGATATTGCTGCTAATGGTGGGGATTAGGATAATGTCACTGCAAATTGTGTGAAATATGAATACTCTGGAATTTCATAGCAAAGGTTGTGGCCCATACCTGCATGCACCCTATGGCATGGGAAATGCTTTTCCAGAGCTAAAAAGTGTCTCCTTCCATGGGAATTTTGGGGTTGGTTTTTGTTTTGTAACCTGGTGTTTTGAGACAGTCTTAAAATCTGCCAGTGTGAATTTCTCTAGGTGTGATCTTAGTGGGGGTATTTTTAATGTTTTTATTTATAATATAAAATAAATCTTGGAATGTCCAAGACCAGGTTGGAGCACCCTGGGATAGTGGAAGGTGCCCGTGGCAGGGGGTGGGACTGGAGTTTCCAGGTGCCACAGCATGGAGAGTGGCAGTGCTGAATGAGAAACCCATTTTTTTAATGTGAAATTCAGGAGTTTGTGCAGCCAGAAACCAATAAATTTACTGCAGAGCGGGGAAACCTCAGCTCCACTTCTCCAGCAGTTCTGCAGTAATTTTTATTACAAGACAATTATGATTGTTGTGACCTTCTGCCCCCTCCTTCTCCCTCTAATGAGTTTTCCTGGATTAGCAAAGCCTCATTAACTCAAGTGAGACTTTGGGAAATATGTAAATAAAAATTAGTTGTTTTGAAAACAGCTTTTTATTGATCTGAGCAACAACGTTTTTCTTCAGGTTCGTGCTGGAGCCCCTCCTGCCAAAAAAGATGCATTCTAGGTCGCAAGATAAATTGGACAAGGATGACCTAGATAAAGATAAAAAGGAAAAGAAGAAGGAGAAGAGGAACAGCAAGCATCAAGAGATATTTGATAAAGAATTTAAATCTACTGATATTTCTCTGCAGCAGGCTGAAGCAGTGATCCTTTCAGAAACGGTAACTTTATTAGCAAGGAAAGCTTTATCTAATTCTGAGCCATGTTCTCTCTCTTTTGAAATCAAAATGTTGATTTTTACCATTTAGATCCTTTGTAGACCAGAAATAACTCCGAGGGGATATACCACAGTGTTAATATACATGCTAATGAATCAAAAATGCAGATTTGGTTTACAATGGGGAAAAGATCCTCTGAAAAATCTTCACCCAAAGCTCTGTGTGACTGTTTGATAAAGGAGCAGATGGCACAGCATAGCTGAAATAAATGCTGCCATGCCAGCAGCCTTTGGAATTGCTGGTTCCCAGTAGATTGGGATGGATTTGCCCATATTTCAGCTGCAGGACAGTGTTTGGTGGGATATTCCAAGGTCATTCTGGCAGCACTCACGTGTCCTTGAAGGGTTGTTTGGAGCAGAAAATCCTGAGCAGTTCCTGTGTGTAAGGATATTAAAACCAGGACATATCTCTCATAAACCCTCTCTTCTTGGCTTAGATTTAATTCACTGGAACTGTCCTCAAGGCTTAGGTAACCTGAGAAGTTGGAGCTGGGAAATTGAAAGCAGGGATGTCTAAAGCTGGAGCAGGGAGAGCATGAACTGACTGTGACCTCCAAATCTCTGTCTGGACACCTGTTTGGAGGCCAAGAGTTTAAAATTACCTCTCAGAAATAAATGGAATGTTCTTTTCAAGATCTGCACAAGTACTTGTAGAGCTTTGCACTCAGCAGAGTCTTGTTGGTGCTGTGTCATTGGTATTGGATTTTGAAACAATTTCTCTCTCACCTGTGATAACTGGATCCTTTAAATTCTTTCTGTTTGGTATTTATAGGAAGATATTATTTAAATGTTCAACCACACTTCCTCTGTTTTCTGGATTTTGCCCTCCTTTTCCACCCAGAGATGAGTTAATCTCTCACACATATGTTGGGACATCCTGAAAAATCAGAGTTCTTGTGTTTGATGCTCCCAGTCAGAAACTCCAATAAAATCCCATCTGGGGGCTCAGGCTTTTCACCTTTGAAACCAAGGAGTTTTTTCATTGACTTCAGTAAATTTTGCAAGGTTTGATAAAATGGAGATTCCTCTTGCCAGAGCCAGCCTGGTGAGCATCACTGCCCAGATTTCCACATCCCATGATTTTACTGCCACACATTTCACTTTGCACCTTGCAGCACTTGTGTTGGGACTCGTTGAGGACTGGGATCACCATGGCAGGACTTCCACTGGCATATCCCAGATGCCAAATGGACCAGCAGAGCCATCATGGGATGTCACAGAAGGAGAAAATTGTATTTCAGGGCAGCTGAGTCAGTTGGAGCAGTTGGGAGGCATCCAGGGATGCTGGGGAGCCAGCTGATGTCACTGCGAGGTCACCCTCAGCTCTCAGGGGTCTTGGACATTGGAAAAGCTTGTTTATGAATGGAAATATGGAAATTCCAGCTGGAAAGGAGGGCAAGATAATCCCTCAGGCCATATTCCCATTTGGCACCTGAGGAGTAAAAATCAGTAAAGCCCAGCATGGTTTGACTCAAGTTCTTCCAGTCATCCCAGTAAGGAGCTTTCAGTGGCTGACTGGTGTGAGCAATATTCCCCTGGTTATGGACATGTCAGAACTGGTTACTCACAGCTACTTTGAGCTTCTTCAAGTCCACAGATCAATAATATGAAAAGGAGTTTGCTGTTGAGAGAAAAAATCTCCCTTTTCAGCCTCTGCAGAAGCCTTGATGAGCTCCAAGATGACTGAGTCCATTTGGAAGGTTTGGTGTGAGGGGAGTTCATGTCGAGGTGAAGCTGAAGAAACTCTTTTGAGATCACTTTACACCAGTGCTTGCCCAATTCCCACTGCTGTCTTCTGGCATTTTGAACAGATAATATCAAGGATGAGTTTAAAGATAAAATTTGTCTTAAATTTTTTGCATGCTGGAGGCATCCCCTGTTAATGATATGAAGGGAAATTTGGTAGGAATTCAGTTTTCCCAGTGTTCAACATTCCTGTGCAAGTTCTCTTTTTAAACTGAAATTACTCCCAAAGCACTTTTACCACTGTGCTCTATGAAGAAAAAAGACATTCTGCTTTTTCCTGCATTAAGAGCTTGGAAGAAGAAAGAAATTTGTTGGATTAAAATCAGAGAGGGGGGAAAAAAAAGATTTTTTTTTTTAAAGTTAGGAGTACAGATTTGACTAGAAATAGAAATTAAACTTTGAAAAGTTTCTAAAGTGACATTTTAGTAATTAATACTTTTAGCTAACTAAATTTTTTTATTACAGATACTGGATTCATTCTGCTGAGAATTTTACAGCTCGTTGTGCTGTCACTCATTCAATTAAAACATTTCAGTTATTTGGCGAAGTTTTTAACAGATTCTTAGTTCTGATTTCTGAAATATTTGAGGATTTTACAGCAGAAGACAAATTTCTAGAGAATATGAAGTGAGAGAAATGCCAGTGGCCATCCCCATCTCTGCAGAGCTCCTGCTGCTCTTCCCAACAATGATGTTGTCTAAAGAAAAGAATGTTTCCAGTCTTTTCTGGAATCTTCTTTTTTCCAATCATTTGAATCACCGTGGAAGAACATGGGGAAATTCTAAAACTGCAGAATTATTTCATGGAGCTTTCAGATTTGCATGGAAAAGGAGCCATTCAGAGGCTGTTTAATTGCGTGGTTGAAATATTCTTCCCTAAATTTCACTGCACTCACCGTGAATTTATTGACTGATCAAACCTCAGGCCTTAATTACATAAAACAACAAAGATAAATTAAGCACTTGAGTATGTGAAGATGATCAGCAATATCTTCATCGTTTCCTAGAGATTTATTCTCTGCTTTGAAGTATCAAATCAACTTTTTGAACATCAATTGTCCTTGTTAGTGCTTTGATCCCAGGAGCTGGGAGCAAACCCAGCTCAGAGGCCAGGTCCTTAACACAGCCCTCCAAGGCTGCAGGTGGGAATCACAACAGGCTGGGTTTTATTGATCTGCTGGTGTCTAACATCACTGCCCATTGATCTGCCCTTCCTTACACCAGGAACAATTAGCAATGGCTTCATTATGGATTGATTGATTGATTGATTGATTGATTGATTGATTGATTGATTGGTGGCCTCCCAAGAGCTCATATTCCTCAGCAGATCTGTGATTTATGTGGAGCTTTCAGAGGAGGCCCAGCATTGGCAATCACAGGAGAAGTTCACATTTATTGCAGTAATTACAGAGGGGCTTAATTTGGGCACCTGCCTCCAGCTGGGTTTTGGGGATCTGCCTCCAGTTGGTTTTTGGGGACCCAGCTGGTTTTTGGGGTCCTGCCTTCACTTGGTTTTTGGGGACCTGCCTCCAGCTGATTTTTAGGCACCTGCCTCCACTTGGTTTTTGAGGACCCAGCTGTTTTTTGGGACCTGCTTCCACTTGGGTTTTAGGCACCTGCCTCCAGTTGGTTTTTGGGGACCTGCTTCCACTTGTTTTTTCTCTCATTTCTGGCATGTTTTCCTCACCAACTGACATGTTTTCCTTAGTTGCTTTTTTATAATTATCTGTCCCTGAAAAAGTGGTGGCTTTGCTTATCCATTCTACTAAAAATATGCTTTAAAGGCTGTGGAAAGCAGAAACCTTGGGAGTCTCTAGGATTTGATTTTTAGCATCAAAAAAATTTCTTAGAGGTCACCCTGAGGTCTGGATGAAATTTCCAAAGAAAAGATCCATACTTTTGGTCATTCATTTATTGTAGAAGGGTCTCACAGGCACAACCTTTGATGCAAAGCCTTTTAGGGTTTGTTTTCTGAAAAGAAAATTTGAGATTTCTCCTTCCCAACATGCTTCATAGAAACCCAAACATTGGGAAATGACAAAATCCTTTGAAAAGGCCTTGGATTGCTGCTGGCACTTTCTGTTTTGTCCCAGTGCACACCTTGGAGTAATTCCCCTTTTAACATCAGGCTGCTGCTCCATTTTCTGGGATCTGTTTGAAATAAAAGCTTCATTTTTTTTTTTTCACTGTGATTCCTGTTCTATGAGGGTGGTGCATGGGGAAATCAGTAGAGCTAAGATTTAAACTAAAAACTTAACTAAAGCAAAAGTTGCCCATCAGATTACAAATATCTTTTGAGGGTTCCTGATAGAAAATTTCAATGGATTATGAAGCAGCCAGAGCAAAATAAAAAGGAGAGATATTTCAATGAATTAAATATAAGCACTGTCAGGAGCCACCAAGAAAGTGTTTCTGGACAGAGATGATGTCTTCATCAGAACAGAGCTTCTTTAACCAGAAGTGGTTCAAGAGAGAAATTTTAACAGGAAAGCAGATCTGTGTGAGAAAAAAAATGAAGATTTGGAGTGCTGTATAATGTGGTGTGAGACACTAAAGTTCCTCAGGTGTTCCTAAACAGGTGTTTGGGGAATTGGCTCAGCACAGCAGAGCAGGCTGTGAAGGGAAGAGCCTGGAGCTGGGAATCGGCACCATTGGCTGCTGGCACTGCCCTCGTCCTGCTGAGCCATCAAAGCAGGGCACTTCCAGCTCTGACACTCATTTCTCTGCCTTGCTGTGTCCCCCTCTCGCTGGTTTTGGTCCCCAGATCAGCCCCCTGAGGCCGCAGAGACCCAAGAGCCAGGTGCTGAACGTGATGTGCAGCGAGCGGCGATTCTCGGTGTCCCCGGGACCCCCCAGCTCCCAGCTGAGCCCGCCCCCCATCACCCCTCGGACCAAACTGGCCTTCAGCATCCAGCCCAGTAAGTCTTTCCTGGGAAATCACTTCCTTTTTTCAGGCTGCAAGTGGATTCCCTTGAGTGTTTCTTCACACCCTGGTTTTGAGTTTCGCCGTCACCAGGTGACCGCCAGAAATATCAGGTATTGCTCCCACCGACCTCTTAGCTTTGCCAGCAAAAATTCATTCAGTGTTTTACAAAAGCAAGCTAAATCATTCCACTGAATCAAGTCATCATTAACAATTAATCAGGTGTAGAGTGACAGTCAAAAATTCATGTTGTACTTGATCCCATATTGAATGTTTTGGAGCATAAAGGCTTAAAAAACGATATTTTTTGTAATTGTACATTAAAAAAACTTCTCTTTGATATGTTGTGAGTACAAGCCAGAAGGGAAAATAAAGGTCAGGCTTTTTGAAGTAGTTTTTGGTTGACATTGACATGTATCAGTCAGCTTTTCTGGAAAATATCATCTGTTTGCTTCAGTCTGCAGCAAACCCTATTGCAGAACTGGGTGGAATCCAACACCTATTTCTTGCCCAGTGCTCTTTCCCAAAACCTGTTATTTAGAGTTTGCAGCTGCCAGCATGTGACAAAAAAAAAAAAAGATCTTTTTGATGCATGTACCCAAATCCTACTCCAGTGGTCAAAAGTTCAGTGTTAGTCAGGAGGAGAAGAGATCATCAGTCTTCAGAAAAAAAAAATCTTATTCCATCAAGGTCACTGCTTTATTTACTGGTTTTTGTACTTTAAAACTTATTATCTTAAATAGTCAGACACACAAAGTAAATATTTTGATTACAATGAACTTGTAACTTTCACCTTTCTTTACAATTTTATAGCCAAAAACCACCAGAATGCTAAAAACTGGGAATACAGAGAACTAAAGGATATATACTGCTGCAAAAGATACTTTAATTGGATTTTTTTGTTCATATGTACATTTTATTAACACTTAATTTATTTCTCTTTTTAAAAAAATATCTGAAGTTACTATTTCCTGAGAATATTTTTGTGCTAGAGATTGGTGCTTGTTACATAAAATAGGATCAGCTTATTGCACCAGTCCAGAATCATTTCAGGAATTACAGTGATAAAATTTTTTAGGAATTCCAAGGATAAAGAAATTCTTTCAGAGCCCAAATTGGCTAAAAGCAGTTAATGGGTTGCTAAGCAATCCTGGCTGCCTGTTAGCTGGCAATTTGGGAGAAGGGAGTGTAAAATGTGATCATTAGGGTGAGATGGAAAAAGGGTCCCTTAACTGATTCTTTACCAGCTCCAAAATCTTCCCAATGGCACATGTCCAGCAAGAAATAAATATTCAGAGCACACTCATCTGATGAACCACCTTGAATAATGAATTTCATAGAATAATGAGAGCACACCAGAAATTTTGGGGGGAAATTATTTGTATAGTGACCATCTTAGGAGGATTTAGTTCAGCTGAGGAAATGAACAGATCTGCAGCAAATAGATTTTCTTGGGACAACCCCGAGAATTCCTGAAGCTTTTGTTCAGAGTAGATATTCCCTGGATTTCACTGAATTTTGGGAAAGATCAGAGATTTGGGTAAATCATTGTTTTCCAGGATAGAACTTTGTTGTTCCACTGAGCAGTTGCCAGATAACTGCAGCCACGTTGCTCGTGTATTTTATGAGCCCGTGCCCTGGGTGGAGATGCTGTGCCCACATTTGCAGGGATTTTTGGTTCCCTTCAGCAGCAGGAGGTTGGGAAGGTGCCATGGACAGGCTGCAGGAAATCCCAGCTGGAGCTGGGGAATGCAGGGAAAAAGGGAAAAGCAGAGCAGGACACGATTGCTTGGACACTTGGGTTCCATGCCCTCCACGTTTCTGCAGCTCTGCTGAAAACATTCCTCAGATGTTCCCTGAAAATCTGCCTTTGCATGGATCTTCCAAGCATTTGTTAAAAGAAACAAAAGATTTGGGTTATTCCTAACAAAATGGGTGTCACCATCCTATTGGTGAAGTCAGAAGTTTTATCGTGGAAGAAGTTAAATCTTGTTAGTTGAAAAAAATACCGTATAGAATGCAAAGCTGAAGTGTTCAGGGCAGTTAAATTTACTTTATTTTGGGGAAATTGTGTTTTATTCCACTCAGTTTCCCAAGGAAAGTCTACAAAAAGGCTCAAAAACATGGTTTGTTTCTGGTAAATATGGAAAGGTTTCTCTTTCCAAAGCAGGATTCAAGGTTTTGATAAAACTAACAAAAGAAAATGACATTTCCCAAACATTTCCCTTTATTATCCTAAACTGCATGGAAGAATCAACCCAAAAAATCCAGATATAAATCTATTTAGCTAAGATAGAGATGTTTAGTAGTGGGGGAGATGTGCAGGAGTCGTTTTGTGACATTTAAAGATCTCACATTCCTGAGTTCTTTAGAATGGGTGGGGAATTCATCCAGAATGGACAGGGAAGTTCATTGCCAGCATCAATCTTTAGTTCCAAATGCACAACGTGGATTTCCAGCTGCAGTTTCATTCCCTGAGCTGAGCAGGAGGAGATTCTCATGGAGATGCAGAAAGGAAACTCTTTAGGAATGTCTGGGGAAAGGAGAAATCCTCTCTGTAGAAAGGGAAGGATAAAAAAAACAGGAGCAATGGAAAAAGCAAAGAGAAATTTAGGTCCTGGTGGAAAAACAACATTTTCAGCCTAATGGAGAGGAAGGAACTGAAAATGTGGAGTCCCAGGATGGAAAATAACCTTTTCTCAGTGTAGTCAAGAGTTCAGGTGGAAGGATGAGGAGTAAAATTACACTTTTCAGTGACAAATCAATAGAGCCACCTTAGAGTTAAATCATGTTGTGAGAGGCCATTTTAGAGAACAATAAAATCACACTTTTAATAAAATACTGATATGAGCTTTGCAATAAAAGCATCTGCATAAACAAGTCCTCTCTTGTTTCACAAATCACCCCAGTGAAATAAAATAGAAATCACCTTTTTTTTTTTTTCTTCCTTTTCCTAAACAAAATTCCCTCATTTATAAAAGAATCATTTTGGTTTCTTATCTCGTAGAGATCGCAGTGGATTTTATTCAAATGGCTGAATTAAAATGAGTGTATTAAAATGACTGAATTACCCTGAAATACACCATGGGGACATTTCTCCCCAAAAATCTATGTATCACTCAGGCCTCAATAAACTTTATTGTCCCTCAGGCTATTTGCCTCTCCAGCACATACCTGGGAGGATTTATCTGCTAAGAAAAAGGAAATTTCTAGCCAACAAACAGGAATAATAAATGTTTGGTACTTTCTCGTGCATGATTTTATTTACTCAACAACTAATGGCTGCTCATTTGTTATAGTTACCTGGAGCCTGAAAGTTTTGGAGAGAGAGATGTACTTAATTCCAGGCTTTCATTTGTGCATTTTATTAACAGGGAGCTTTTATTTTACTGGGGGAAAGTCAATAAAACTTGGCCAGATTATATTTTCTTCGTGTACTTTGCAAAACTTTTATTGTGTTTTAATGTGCGAGGCGAGCTTGAAGGTGGGAGAATTATATTTTCTAAGCTATTAATATTTTGGTGGGAAATGTGAAACAAAAATGATGTTTCATTAAAAACAGGGGGTTGTTCAAGTATTTTGAGGGTATTTTAAAGTGAGTCCAAGGTTGGACAGGGCTTGGCTCATGGACTGGATGATCCATGAGGTCCCTTCCAACCCAAAGCCCTGTGGAATTGCAGGGTTCAGCTGCTGTGAGTTAACCCAGAGTTGTTTGTTTGGTTTTTTTTTTTTTTTTTTGCAGATCTGGAGCTGAATGGGATGTCCAGCTCTGACATCACCAAGAGTTGGGGATGGCAGAGTTAACTCAGAGTTGTTTTTTGTTTTTTTGCAGATCTGGAGCTGAATGGGATGTCCAGCTCTGACATCCCTGACATTCCCCCTCCTCTGCCTCTCAAAGGAAGCACAGCTGACTATGGGAACCTCCTGGAGAGCCAGGATTTGATGAGCCCCACCACGTCCCCCCCTGCCCAGCAGAGGGTGAGTGCCCAGGGAATGATCCCTCCTGCACTTCTGGGCTCCCTGAGCCATCCCAGGGCAGCTGCAATGCTGCTCCTGCATCCCTGAGAGGGCTCTGCAGGGTCAGCAGGGTGAGGATCCACCTGAAGGAAAGTTGGATTCATTCTGGGAATTCCAGAGCTGATGTTGTCAGGTTTGTTGGGCAGGCAGCTTGAGCCAGCAGGAGCAGCAAATTGGATTTAAAGCCTTTCAGTCCTGTGTCAGGAAAGGAAATAAAACATGAACCTGCCACCTTCCCTTCCTGCAGCTCTGCTGTGCCAATGTTCAGGCACCACTCACTCATTTCCTTGAGGCAAACTCGTGTCCCCTTTGAGGCAAGGAGCTCAAAAACCTCATCACCAACAGAGTGTGCAGCTTTCTGAGGAAAATTCACCTTTTCTGCTTTGGTTCCTGTAGCTGGAAGCTTTTAAAAAGAATGTGGTCCTTTTCTTTAAGCAACACTTTGAGAAATGCTTTTTATTTTCTTTATGGGCAAAAAAAAAAAACATTTCAAGGGGTGTGGAGGGTGGATCCTGGCTGGTGCCCATCAAAGATGCTCCATCACTCCCTTCCTCAGCTGGGCAGGGAGAGAAAATGTCATGAAAGTCTCATGGATAGAGAGATAAGGACAGGGAGAGATCATTCACCCCTTGGCCTCCAAACAGGCTTGACTTTGGGAAATTAATTGAATTTTTTACCAATCAAATCAGAGTAGGGCAGTTACACCCCACGTGGTCACAAGTTTTCTTTGACTTTGAAATGTCGAATTTTAACTGAGCTGTTTTGTGGAAAACTTCCCAGCAGAACTGATCCCTTTTTGTTTGCAGAGGTGTCATCCAGGATTCCTCTGAAGTTCACCATTCCTGGGAAATTCTGTTGAGTATTTTGCCTTTCCAGCAAATTTCATGGCAACACAAAGCATTTCTGATCTCAGCAGAGGAGGAGTCAGGCAGGAGTTGGGTTTGATTCTGGGAATAGCTGTGTTTAACACAGCTTGTCCCAATGCATGAGTTCAGCTTTTCCATGGCTGAAATTGTGCCTTTGTTGTTACAGGAATTGTCTTTTTTTGAATTGTTTTAGCATTTCAGGCTGAATAGTAAAAAACAAAAACCAAAAAAAAACCTACAACAACAAAAAAAAGCAGGTATAGAAGTAACTTCAGGAGTGTGAATAGAGATATTCAAAACACCATGTTTTACCCTTTATTTGCATATCCTGAAAAATTCTCTATTCCCATCCTCTCTTCCATAGTTGTTCCCCATGGCTGGATTATTTTAGTCAATATTTTCACTTTTCCTCTCATTTCCATCAAACCTTACTGCACTTCTAACCTTATAACCCATTTCCCCAGCCTCTGTCTCAGGGGCCAGCTCTCATTTGTCCTGAATCCAGACCTCTAAGTGGAAAATTACAGAGTGTACAGCAGGGCTGCCAGGAGGTTTGTCTAAGGAACCTTCAGGAAGAAAGCTGAGAAATTCACATTAGGATTCACATTTCTTCAACTGCTTTCTGCATAAACTGCACAGTGGTAAATTCGTTTTGTGTGCTAAGGTTTAGGCTGTGGTAGTAGCTCAGGATTGCTAGGATGAGTTCAGTTTTTAGCTAGAAACTATTAAACAATGATAAATAAAATCTTGGCAGCCAGGTTTTTGGTTTTTTTTTTCCCTGACCGATGAGGATTTTGGAAGGGGTTTCCACTTTGGGGATAGATGTTTTTATTTACTGTACAAATCCCAGAAGCCATGGGGGTGTGGTTTTGGGAGCCCAGACCTGGAGATAACCCAGCCTGATGTGCTCTGTGACCTTGTGCAGCTCCTGTACCTGTGCCACAAGCAGCGTTTCCACATCATTCAATGGGACTTCATAAATATACTAGCAATATTCTCCTGTAGTTTTTTGCAAAGTTTTATTCTGCTCTTAATATTTTTGCTCTTTCCAGTCTTGACTGCTCAAGCTCCTCTCATTTTTTTTACTACACTTTGTAGGAACAGAGTCCATTTTTTAACATCTGGTGTTGAAGGGCATCAGGATTTAATAGCTAAGAAATGCAATCATTAGATACAGGCTACATCTTCTTATGTAACTGCCCCAAGTTTTCTTCAGCATCTGTATTTTTATATAAGCTTTCCAAGACCAAGGAATGTGCTTTCAAAGCCTGGCAGAAGGATCCAAAGCAGATGTGTCCCAGAGCCACCTGTCCTGTGCAGGGCCAGCAGTGGGACTGCCTGATCCTTGCAGGTCCCCTCCACCTCAGCAGATTCTGTGATTCTATATTAGGTTGAGAATTGATTTTGGAGAGAGTTTCTAATCTTCAAAAAGTCACTCTGTGCCTTTATTTCATCAGGCTGGTAGGAAGGAAGCTTTTAAAGAACATCAAGAAAATGAATAGTGCTGGACATGAAAGATCAGATGGGTAAATTCTCATTGCTGCCGTGATTAAATCCCACTCCACAGTTTTAATGACTTATGTTTCATGGGTCAAATAGCTCCATAATTCATAACTGGATAATTCTCTGCCTGGTAAACTGATCATCTTTTAAATTACACTGCCGTTGTATCAGTGAAGAAAAATCAGTAAAACCTATTAGAGATAAGATTATCTGAGTAGCTTTTAAACTGGAAATATCTTTTTGTGTGAGGAATGATTGTGTTTTTCACTCTGGTTGTCTTGCAGTGGGTTATGAGAGGCAGGAAAAGTGCTGTAGTGAACTCAAAAGCAGGCAGCCAGAAAGGGATCAGATGCTCCAAGTCAAACTGCAGGCAATAATGTCATTTATGAGGCAGCAATCTCAGATATTCAGAGTCCAGTGTTACCTTGGTCCACCTGAAGTCTTTAATCCAGGTGATCACCTCATTATCATTTCCTGATTGTCTCTTACTCCTTGTTAACTCTGAGACCCTTGTAGATATTTTCTTGCTCCCTGTGATTTGTTCTGCTAAAAATGTCCTTAATAATATATGGGAACATAAAAAAAAAAAAAAAAAAAAGAAATCTACGACTCCTGCAAGGATTATTATTACATCAAGGGATTCCTTTAGGCACTTATCATTCTTTATGGGTTCATCCTCACCCTTGCATACAAATCAAGCTCCTGCTTAGCATTCAGAGCAGGCAAGGACCTCAAAGAAAATAGACAAAGGAGCACTTGGGTTGCTAATATTGGCTATAACACTTCCTAAGCATGGGATAATGGTTGGGATGGGAACATCTCCATCAATCCAGCACAGGTGGAATGTGGGGATGGCTGAAGCCTGGAGGAGCAGAACAGTCTTGGGCTGTCTGTCTGCTGTATGGGGATTATTCTGGTTGTTTATTGGGATATAACAGGATGATATATTCAGATATAACCCACAAAAGGCACAACCCAGGGGGGTTTTTCATGTGTTGCAGTGCAGGTGCTGCAATACTGAATCTTGTATCAGCTGCAGTGAGCAAAAACTGACCTTAAAGGGCTTCAGCAAATGCATTGTCCTCATGAGGACAGGGACAAAGAGGCTGGACAGGCAGCTGGAGCTGTGGGGGAGCAGGGAATTAGGGAGCACAACCTGAGGGGTTGCAGCAGCAGCCTGCAGCTCCTCTCTGATCTCTGTGTGTGTGAGCAGGGCCAGCAGCCAGGGGATGGCTGGAGCTGGGCCAGGGGAGGTTTAGGTTGGATATCAGGAAAAGTTTCATCCCCAGAGGGTGCTGGGCACTGCCCAGGCTCCCCAGGGAATGGGCAGAGCCCCAGAGCTGCAGGAGCATTTGGATAATGTGCCCAGAAGGAAAAAATGAAATAAAATACGGGGTTTATTTGCCATCTGAACATTATCTTTGCCTGCTGGGATGGGAAACCTTGCAAGCCCTTCCTCCTGTGCCAGTCCCTCACTCTTTGGTGAGTTCAGATGTTGCTGAGCAAAGAGTTTCTGAAGAATTAATTTACTTTTTAATAAGTCTCCAAGTCAATGGACTGCCACTGCTTTTTACAGGATTTGGAGTGAAATCTGTGTCCTGCTGTCTGCCCAGACATGGGCTATGTCCCTTGATTCAGTTCAGGGAGTGGCCACGTCCTGCTGTCCCCATGGGATCAGGCCATGCTGATGTGCTGGTTTATCTCTCTTGCAGGACCTGGGCCTTCAGTGAGGAATTCAGGGTCAGTCTGGAGTCCAAAGCTGATTCTGAGTGTTTTGCTCCTCACTCCTGAGGAGTGTTTGTGCACAGACTGGAACAGGGAAGCAGTGCAGGGGAAATGGAGTTACCAGCCAGTGTGGGCAAAATACTGATGGTGTCCACATGGAGGAATGTGCTTCCACAGAGGGAAAGTGGCTTTAGCTGTGCTCCAGAAGAGCTGTCACACTCCAGGAGCCAGGTCCTCCCTGCATGAGGGGTGCAGACCCCTGTCAGGTCCAGCTCTGCCCTCATCCACTGCCATTGTCCCCTGCAGGAGCATCCCCCAGGCAGGAGCCTGCCAGAGATGGGGGGAAGTCACAGAATCATCCAACAGTTTGGGTTGGGAGGGACCTTAAATCCCATCCAGGGCCACCTCTGCCATGGCAGGGACACCTCCCACTGTCCCAGGTGCTCCAAGCCCAATGTCCAACCTGGCCTTGGGCACTGCCAGGGATCCAGGGGCAGCCACAGCAAATCTGGGCACCCTGTGGGAACAGTTCCTCCCAGGGAACAATTCCTGCCCAATATCCCATCCAAATCTGCCCTCCTTCAGCTTAAAGCCATTCCCTGTGTCCTGTCCCTCCATGCCTTGTCCCCAGTCCCTCTCCAGCTCTCCTGGAGCCCCTTTAGGCTCTGCCAGGGGCTCTGAGCTCTCCCTGGATCTTCTCCTGTCCAGGTGAACAATCCCAACTCTCCAGCCTGGCTCCAGAGCAGAGGAGCCTCTTTGATCTGCTCTGGAACAATGACGTGGAGCAGTTCCAGGTTGCCCATTTTGAGGCATTTCTGCTGTTGCCCTGTGAGGGCTCAGGGGTGGGCACACACTGAGTCCATCCCTGCAGGAGAACCCTTCAAATCCCCCTCCCTGCTCCAGTGCACTCCAGCAAGGGCAGGCAGTGGCAGTGGCACACAGTCAGATGAGACTCTAATTGATGATGGATGAACCAGGGGCTAAACAGTCATTTCACATCAGTTACCTGCTGGATTTTGCACAGAACTTTGCTCCCTGGGTCAAACAGCCAATTAGCTTAAACTGTCTGTAATTTGGCTGCCATTAGTGGAGTTGGGCTGTTCTCCCTGCTGGCTCTTTGAGAATGGCAGAGTTATTCTGCCAGAGCCTCACACTCAGATGTTATTTTTCATTGCAGACATGAAATAACCACGTTGTTGTCAGGCACCTCAGCTCTGTGCTGAAGGAACAACTCAGGGAAAGCATTTTCACAGTCCTGAGTGGCTGATGGTCTATTTACAACCCATTTCTGCTGTTCTCACCTAATTAGATCCCTTAATCCAAACCCAAGTGCTTCTCACTGGATCTCCAGAGCGTGTCCTATGGATGACCATTGAATTTCAAAGAAAAAGAATTCCTTGCACAGGAGGAAATCTCATGCAGTGCCACAAAGACCGTGCTGGAGAATCAAATTCTGTTTGATTTTTTTGCAGTTGTTTATTTTAACAGTATACTCTGAATGAAAAACAGCTCGTCTCTCATTTTGCTGCTTCAGAGTAGCAAAAAAAAAAAATTCATTTTCTCATCTTCTGTAATTGATTTTTACTACATCCCAAGCACGCCTGGTGTAGTGCACTTTATATCTCTCTGTAAGAGAATGCAGACAAATGTTTTTAAACTTGATTCTTTTCTGTATCAGGGAAAGGAAAAAAAAAAACAGCAAACAAATGGGAGCAATTTCATGTCTGAAACAGAAGGAACAGATTGTTTCTGTGTTGCAGATGTGCCTTTTACATAAGGTTTCTGCTTCCCCTGAGGTACCCCTGAGTCAAGAATTCTGCCCAAAATAGGTTGGGATGTGAAGCAGCAGCCTCTGTCAGTTTGTCAGGAAGGAAAGGCAAGAGTCAGGTTCACAATCACCCACCGAGATCTAAACAGGAGCTCTGCAAAGAGAGTCTTCATTAAATACAAAATCAAGGCAAACTCTATTTTTATTGCAAAGTTTCTAAGGGGAAGAGCAGCAAAAATGAACTTTATAAACCTGATAATGGTTTTTGTGAGTGTGGTGTTAAAGGGAGGGAGGAAAAGGGGTTGAATTTTTTCTGTCCTGGGAGAAAAGGAAGGAGGGATCAGCCCTGGGAGTGCTGGTTTGGAGTTACCCCAGCTCCATAATGCAATGTTTTGTCTTGCAAAATTCCCAACAATGCTGCCCCAAGCAGCATTACACATCCTACTTAATATATTCATTGGGAGCTTATTATATAAATGAACATGTGCTAAATTTATCCGACTTTCTAATGGAAATTGTAAATTCAATTATAATAATTATCTACCTATCTCTGCTATTTCTTTCTGCCTAATTTGCTTGCAGAATCTGAGCTCGGGTAGGTTTTGAGCTTGTTATTTATAGCATATATATTTAGCTTCTTCTCATTGTATTTGCATTGTCTCTGCTTTTCAGAACCAGGTTTTCAGGGCTGATTTGATTGTTCTCTGATCAATATGAAGGGGCTCATTTGGTTGAGAAATGTCTTTGATCTAATTGAATTGAGAATTATTGCCAATAGAGTGTTATTTAAATTCAAAATGGATTTGCACAAATGATGCTATCAGCAGAGTTGGATTTTTTTTTTTTTTCCTGGTGATGAATATGAAGTTAAAGAGAGCAAAGCAGAGAGGAAAGTTTTCTATTTTGTGCTGTGTTTCTGAGGGGCACGTGGTTTATGGAGTTGGAAGGGAATGTCAGCTCCATGAGATGTTGGATGTTCTGCAGACCACCAGCATTTCCCAGAGCCCTTGCCCGGGTACAGGACTGTAATTGAACAAGTTTTCAAAGGTTTTGGAATCTTCAGATCACAACTGATAATTATTGAGGTGCCTTAGCAGGAATTCAGGAGTTAAGGTGCCAAGTTCAGAAGGGGATTTGCTCAGGTAGAGGAAATATTTAATGGTTCTGGCTGTAACACTTCAGAGGCAGATCAGCAGTGGCATTTTAATTAAAAACCAAACAAAACCTTCAGTTTTGCATGTGGTAAAAAAAAATGAAATTCTTATTTTCTCTGCCTTTCCTAATAATCTGTTGACTTTTCTGACTCAGAGATCATCATGTCCTGCCCATTGGGAGCCTGCTGTGGGAAATCATGGAGTCATTTAGGGTGGGAAAGGCCACTAAAATCATCCAGTCCAGGTGTCCCCCAGCACTGCCAAGGCCACCAGTGACCCCTGTGCCCAGTGCCACGTGTGGGAGCCTCTTTTCCAGGCAGGCAGGGAAATGCAGACCTGGCACCCTGCTCCAGTGCCTCACTTCTGGTTCAGAGATTCTCACTCCACAGCAGAACAAAGCCAATGGATTTCCAAGGTCCCAGAGAGCATTTTGGAGCCAAGGAGGAAGCTGGGAGCAGGCAGAAAGAGAGGCTGGGAAATGGAGAGTGGATGGAGCAGAATGGAGAGACACGCTCAGGTGGTTTGGGATCCCTCTTTCCTTTGCCTGGGGAGAGTTGGGAAGAATGAGGAAAGGTGGAAAATGGATTGGAAGGTGATGCTGGCCAGGTAGGATACAGGAAAGAGATTCCAGCAAAAATCCAGCCTGCCTGGCTCAGCCAGTTTGCATTCCTATCTTCCCCCTTAGTCTGTGATCAATAAAACTGTCTGGTGAAATCTCAGATTTGTAACTCCGTGTAACTTCAGACCTGCTTGGGAGATTATATTTAGTACCTTAAAGATTGTTTTTCTTCTGCTCTTAACTCATCTTTGAAAACTGCCAGTCATGAGCTTGCAGGAGCACCAGGAGCTGCTCTGAGCAGAGGAGGGACTGAGATGTCCTGGCATCACCCTGAACCTCTCTTCTTTTTGGGACAGCATCCTTGGATGGCTTTGAAAAATCCAGTTTTGGTTCTGTGCACTTCCCTGGGGTTTCTCAGTTGTTTAAATACCAGGATCTTCCTGATCCTGACAAACCATCAGGAATTGCAGGTGCTTGGGCTGTTCTTGCAGAGGTGACCAAGGAATTTGGGCAGAGCTGTGCCCGTGTGGAGCCAGCAGCTGCTGCTGGGCTGCCTGAGGCAGGACAGGAGCAAACAACTGGAAAAGCATCCTTGGCCTTGGAAGAGAACACAAGGCCCTGACTGGGGAGTGGGGGAGAATTTTTGGGAAAAATAAAGCCAGAGCAGCATTGATGAGCTGTGACACTGCAGCACAGCCCAAATGCTGGGAAAACCTGCCTGCAAATGCAATGGGCTCCAGCTCTTTCTGCAACAGACTTTGTCATTTGTATGTTTCAACTTTAGGGAAAAAAAGTCTTAATTTCCATAATGGCTTTTTTAATTTGTCCAATTAGCTGGTGATTCTAACTGGGAATGCTCTTCTGTTGTGAGATATGTAAAGTGATTTAAAATACGTATATTTGAACGTTCTGCATTTCTGTTCAGAGTATTTTAATTATAACTGTGTGAGTAATAGTAAATTGCGAGTTACTTATCTCTCTAAATGATTTTAAATTGTTTCTTTTTTTGTTTTTTTTTTTTGTTTAAATATTTCTGTTCTAACTGTGCAAAATCCAAAGCATAATGGAAAAGCAATGAAGCCATTGCTTCAGCTTGGCTTTTAAGCTCTGAGTGCCTAGAGGCTGAGGCAATCGATACGGACCAAGAAATCAATATCCTATCATGATATAAAGTGGGGAATTATAAACTTCTCCCGTGCTTTCAAAAGATTTTTTTTTCCTTAAATATTGAGCTAATTAATCCTGAACTCTTGAGAGTTTTTTTTTTTTTTTCACAGTCTAAAGTAAAAGTTATATTTAAAAGTAATGGCTGAGAGCGTTGCGTGTTCACAGCAAATCCAGCAGGGAGAGGCTTTTGTGAAGCACAGGGCTCCACACTTAACCTGCTGCCTCTTGCAGTGAGAGAGAGGACACAAAAACGTTGCAGAATTCCATTCTTTCCTAACATCATCTGCCCAAATTGGTTTCTTGCAGCACCTGCCTCCTCCACTCCCCAGCAAGACTCCGCCGCCGCCGCCTCCCAAGACGACGCGCAAGCAAACGTCTGTTGACTCTGGGATTGTCCAGTGAAGAAGGAAACGGGTTTGTTTTTCCAAAGATAAAGCTGTAACAATTCATTTCCCCAAGTATTTGATGGTCTGTAATGTTTACCTCATTCAGGTGTGCAGTATCTAACATTTAGTGCAATGGTAACTCCGTAAGAAATCCAATTCCCGCCGTGTGTCGGACCCAACACTACGTCCCCCTGCTTTTGGGGTTCTTCCCTCCCATAACTTGAAAGAAATCTGGATTTCTACTTGAGACTGGGAACTCCATCAACTGACAGAACCCTCTTCCTCAACCTTCTCCCATGCTTCTGGATAGCACCAGGCACAGAGCTGAACGTGGAGATCAAAATGAGAGCTGGAAATTTTGTACCTAAAGATTTTGGGTATCTCTGGAGTTTCAAATGAGCAGAGTTTTTGTACCTGATCTCAGTGTATATAGGAATCAATGACAATATTCACATGGAATTCAGGGCAAGAGGAGGTTTCCCATTGAGGTGAAGCTGCTGTAGGATTTCCCTGAATAACAGGGATTTAAGCCCAGGGTTAAAAATCAGACACCACTGATTTGTGAAATTGTGTTGTAAATAACCTGATTGCAATGAGCAAAGTGGAGATTTGGGGCTGTCTTGGCCACAGTGACCACGATTTAAAACCTCTGGTGAGAGGAGGAAAAGTGCCAGCAAAACCTCCCCTCTGACCATGAGGCTGCTCAGGGAATTTGTAAGGTCCCCTGGGAAAATGTTTTTGCAGGTGCTGGGGTCCATCAGTGCTGGTCCCTTTCTAAACATCACCTCCCAAGGGCACAGGAGCAACAATTCCCAAATGTTGGAAGTCGGGCAGGTGAGGCAGAGCTGGCTTGGCTGAACAGGGATCTCCTCTTGGATATCAGGTGGAAAAGGAAAGTGTGTGCCAGTGGAAGCAAGGTCAGAGGCATGGGAACAATACAGAGGTGCTGCTCCCCACTGTAGGGAGAAAATTCACCTGGTCAAAGCTCAGTTGGAGCTGCCAGAACTGTGGGGGACAAAAAAATAGAATTTTTTTCAAATATATCAATGGCAAAAGGCAGTGTAAAAATATCATCAGCCCATTCCAGGATGGGGATGGGCACCTCACAAACAGGGAGAGGAACATGGCAGAGGTGTTCAGCACTTCCTTTGTCTCTGTCTGCAAAACGTGGGTCACAGACCAAGAGGGTCCCAGTGCCCTGAGCTGGAGGACCATGACTGTGACAGTGATCAACCCCAGTCACCCTGAAACTGCAGGATGTGCAGCCCCAGCTGAATCCCTGCAAATCCGTGGGCCCTGATGGATTTATCCAAAGTCCTCAAAGAGCTGCTGATGTCATCATAAAACCCCCCTTGATGATTTTTTGAGCAGTCTGGGGAACCCAGAGAGGTCCCAGCTCACTGGAAGCTGGGGAATGGTGTCCTGATTTTCAAGAAGGGCAAGAAGGAGAATCCTGGAAGACTGCAGTAAAATCATGGAAAAGATTATTGTGGGAGGTCCTGGAAAACACCTGGAGGACAATGCAGCCATGGGGCACAGCCAGCACAGCTCCACGAGGGGACAGTCCTGCTTGTGGAACCCCATTTCCTTCTACAGCAGGGTGATCCAGCAAAGCCTGGAGATGGAATCCTTTTGGACTTCTGCAAAGCTTTTGACACTGTCTCCCACGGGATCCTTCTGGACAAAATGTCCATCCTGCAGCTGGAGAAACACATGATGGGATGGGTGAGCAGCTGGCTCAGGGGTCGGGCACAAAGGGTGGCAGTGACGGGGGTGACACCAGGCTGGCACCAGTCACACTATAAATAAAAGATTAAAGTGTTAGAGAGTGTCCAAAGGAGCCACCAGGATGGGGAAGGCCTTGAGGAGAAGCCGTGTGAGGAGCAGCTGAGGGCACTCGGGATGTTCAGCTGGAGGAGAGGAGAGCGAGGGGACACCTCGGGCCATCAGCATCATCCTGGGGGAAATGCAGGGGCAGGAACTGAATCTTCACTGCCATCATCAGGGACAGCCCCAGGGAATGGCTGGAGCTGGGCCAGGGGGGTTCGGGTTGGATTTTAGGGAAAGGTTCATCCCCAGAGGGTGCTGGCACTGCCCCAGAGCTCCAGGAGTTTGGACACTGCCAGGGATGGCCAGGGTGGGATTTTTGGGGTGTCTGTGCAGGGACAGCAGCTGCTCTGATGATCCCTCCCAGCTCAGGATAATCTGTGATTAATGGGCTTTGTAAAATCAATTATTGGTCATCACCCACTGCCATTTTCATTCAGCTGCATCTTCTGGGTGTCCATGAGGGGGAAAACAAGGAAATCTTGGAGCTGCCAACAGCACGAGGGTAAGGGAGAAAAAACAGCAGGGAGGAGGCTCCTGGTCATTCTGAACCCAAATGTTGAGTACAGGAACAGGAAGAGCTTTTTCCTTTCTTTATTGTGTAATATTTCATGTTGGATTAGGATGAACTGAACGGAATCACTTTGTCCTTGTGCCATCATTCTGTACAGTGTTTGTATATATGATGGTTTTTAGAATGTTTGAATTTTTATGGTGCCTGCTATTCACGTCATAATGAATTAATGTGCCTGCAAAGAATGCTTTATGTATTCTTAATTTCCTAATTGCTGAAAGTGTAAAGAAAAAACAGAAAGCTTTTTTTTTTTTTTTTTTCCAGATATTAAGCTCTGAGAAATATCAGACTGATGGGATGGGGTTTTGGGAGGGAGGAAGGAAACTAACTTTGTATTCTAGTGGTTTTTTTATTGTCATCACACTTCGGGTTTTTTTTATTATCTACAATCTTTTTACTCTTACAGTAGATTGTTTTTAAATATACACCACTGACTCAAAAAAAAAAAATAAACTATTATTTTAAAAGCTTGTCTAAGAAAATGAATACATTCCCTGGGTGTTTTTATCCTCACTGCAGAATTTTGGGAACTGCTGCACTGTGCAGAGGGCTGTGTATACACTTTCCTTTTTTAGGACAGTTTAGGAGGGGAACTCATGAGAAAACTGAAATCTTTGATTGTACTGCTGTGGTTGTCCCTGCAAGTTGGAGCTGAAACACACATCAGCACTAAGAACATCCATCCCTGTGTGCTGTCCATGCCCAAAATGATGCCTTGGGTATCTCTAAGTGAATGCTTCAGAAAACAGATGAGTTTTATGTCATATTTTCCACCCCGGCTACCTGCTACACGCTGCAAGTTCCAAGCAGAAGTGACTTTACACAGCAGTAAAACAACACTGTTGTTACCAAGGCAGAAAAATTGCCCTTCTCATAAAAAGTGGTTCCAGTGGTCAATTACATATTCTCGGTTTTTTTGCCTTAAACCACAGTGTCAGTTTGGATCTCACAAACACACTTTTCCTTGCTCTGAAATCAGTCCTGGAGTGTCTCAGGATTTACTGCTGGATCTCATCCTGCAGTTCCCTCTTTTTGTTTTGTTCACATAATCTCTGCTCTAGAGGAGCAGGGAGGGAAGGATTTTTGGCTGCAGTCAATCAGATACCTGTAATCAATAATGTATTACAACTTTAATTCTATAAATCTTCTATTTAATTGAGGATTCCTTTAGAGGCTGCTCTTGCCAGGGAGCTCGTGCTATGATGCTGGGTGAATTTTCCTCTTTTCTCTTCCATTTGCTTCTTAAAGGATGGGAAGAGCTTTCCCATCGACCTTTTGGTGGATGCCTGTAAATTGTATTTCTGATAATGTGTTTGTTTTCACACATCCTCAGCAAATTCCTGTGCTCATGCAAGTGTTATAATTCAGCCCTGTGAGACTCCTCAAACAAGAGCTGCACTTCCAAATGGGTCTCACAGTACAGGCTCCAAATCTCCTCTGTGTGTGTGTGTTTTACAAATATGCAAGCTGAGCCTAGGAATTGAAAATCAGGCTCTCAGAGCCGAATTGTCACTGCTTTTACAATCTGACAGCTCCCAGGCTGTGTAGAACCCAGGCAGAATGAATCAGTGTCCTCCTCAAAGAGGGGTAAAAACACAACTTCAGCAGAGCCAGCAGCTGATTCCTTACAGGCAGTGAACAATCCCGGGAATGTTGTTATTTCCCGTGGTTTGCTCTCTCCTTTTCAATCCACTTGGGAGTCAGAGCATCCCAGTGCCTTGGGAATTCCTTGTCAGGTTCTTTGGGACCCAGCTGAGCTAATGCAGAGAGAATTCAGAAAAGAAACTTATTTTAGAGAGATCTCCTGTCCCTTCCATCTGCCCCATTCCTGTGGGAATTCATCCCTAAATGGCTCCAGGGAGTTTTGCTTTGCCCACCCCATGCCCTGAGCTGCCTGAGGAGGTGAGGTTGGGATGCCCTGGATTATTCATCTCTTCTTTATCCTCCCAGTGCCTCCATACCCAAAGTCCCCACTCAGACTTGATTCAAATCAGTATTTCTGCTTGCATCTTTTCCATAGCAGAGCTTGGCCAGGGAATTGGCAGCAGCATCCACAGGGGCCAGGTTTTCACCATTTGGGATAAATCAGGGATTAACTCCCCCCGAGTGCTGTCCCTCTGCTCACATTTGAGAGCAGCTCCTCAGGGCTTTGTGACACAAATTTCCCTGAAAGAAGAAATTCAGAGGTGCCAAGTTCCTGGACAGTGGAAAAAAACCCAGAATTTTGGCCACTGATTTTCACTTCTTGAAAAGCAGTTTGAATTCACTTAGTGAAAGTCAACTCACAGGGCCAGGGTAAAAGGAGATTCCTTAATTCCATTTCCCTGAGTCCCAGCCTGGGAGTAAGGTTGGATTTTACAGGTGCAAAGATCAGTCCCACACAAAACCCCCCAAGATTTGTTGGACAGGGGTTGTTTGCTTTTTAATCACATTTATTTGCACTGGGAAGCTCAACACAAAGGTCACTCCTGAAGCTGGTTCCTGTAATTGACATTTATGATTCCTGAGATGTCTCCCATGCTGCCACAAATTCTGAGGGTAAAAACGTTTTTAAATTCAGTTTTGTCTTAACACGGGCATTTTTCTTTACTTTGCCTGTAGTTCTGTGTGACTTTAGAGAGGAAAAGGATGAAAAGTTTGCAGTGAAAATGTATTTATTTGTGACACATGAATAGGGATTCACGTGAGTGCAGGTACAGCTGTGTATTCATGCACACACATCAAACACATTTTTCATGTGATACATCTCACTTCACTGACTGGTTGAATTCTCCACCTTCTTGCTTCATATTAAACATCTTCCCTATCAATTCTTGTGGCTTTTTTGGGAACCTTCCTGTGCCAGAAGTTGGATGTGGTGTGAAGCCAGGCTGCACAAACCAGGTAAGGCTTTTCCACCTTCCATGCTCACCTTGCCCTGGGATCAATCAATAAATTGGAGCATGTGTAGAAATTATTGCTGGAAAACAGACCAAGCCCTGGAGTGATGGTGAGCACTGAAATTCAGGGTTTTCCTCTGTCCTTGGTTTTTAGCAGTAATGGGCAGTGTGAGCTCCAGCTGCACTGACATTTCCATTTCCTCTCGTTCTCCTTTTGGACTTTCCATGGCTCTAAACTGAATTTCAGGCTTGCAGTTGCCATCTTCTTGGGGATGCAGAAAGGTGGGGATCAGTATAAATACCTGGTTATTTATGGGGTCTCCAGCTATTCTCCAGTGAGGCTATTTATAAGATTTTTGATATCCCTTGGGGTTTTTTTAATATGTATTTTGCAGACGTGAATAATTATTATAAATTGTGTTTCTCTGTTGAATGACACTTTTATTTTCCATTTCCAGTGTGTGTGGCATTGTATTCAAGCTCTTCAAAGGGAAGTGGCAGAATTAAATCACTCATTTCCCAGCTAAGGAAGGTGTGGACTGCAGTGCTGGGGACACGTCCTGACCCCCCCTGGGGATGATGTTAAGACCCAAATATTGAGAGATTCCTCTGCCCAAATTAATCTGCATGTGCTGGAGTCCATAGTTCTGATTTAATTTAACAGCAAATGTGAGGTAAAAGAAAGGAATAGAAAAGAGATGAGAGAGATGAAGCAGAAGATCTCTGTCATGAACCTTTTAGGGAGTCCTTACAAGGAGAAAGCAAAACCAACCCCAGACATGGCACTGGCTCCTGTTAAGGCGTTTTTGGTGCATTCTCCTGGTGTTGGCTGCTCTTCCCAAATTTCTTTCATTCTCCCATGGCTGTGCTTGTATTTCCTCAGTGCTGCAATCCCAATTTCAGAGGAGTTCCCTCCCTCCATCCTCACCAGATGCCAGATCACTGCACTGGCAGGGGAAAAACAGCAAATGAACTAAAAACTTTCCTGAGTTCCAAAAAAGGATTCCTTAGCAGGAGATGAAGGAATCTGTGGGAACGAAGAGGGAGCCAGGCAACGTTCCAGAGCAATTTGTGACACAAATTCCATGTGGGATCACCACGACTCACACAGAGGTAAAACAATCCCAGCAGCTCCAGTCTAAGCAAAACATTTCTAGCTCGGCATGAATTATGCAGCTTAAACCACTTATTAACATCCAATTTAACAGGATGAGCATTGGTTTGGGGAGTGTGTTCTTGCAGCAAGAGGGGAAGGCACTGCAGAGGGCAGGGAGTTGGGTTAAGCTGTAATTATTGTTTCTCTGGAAATTAGATGTGTTTGCCCGTGTTTAATTGCATGAGCTCAACGGCTCACCAAGAAAAAAAAATCCAAAGAAATCAACCATAAATTTAAAAAAATTTAAAAGTAAAGCACCTTTTTTTCAAAAGATGAGGCACTTATTACCTACTTGTGTCGCAGGAGGCCTGTTGAGAGATTTTTTTTTACATTTTATTTGAGATCTGATTGTCAATAATATTCAGTTTGCTGGCTATGAACTTCCTTCCATGAGTTTATTACTGTGTACATTTGGCAAATAGATTTGTTGGTGCTTTTTTTTCGAAGCAGCCCATTATTGTTGAGTTGCTCCACAGAAAGAAATAACAGGAAAAAAAAAAAAAAAAAAAAAAAAGAAATAATGGGATTTTTAAAGCAGTTTGTGTCTTTCTCCACTTTGTGGTCCCTGTGGAGGTGGGCAGAGATCTGTGGGAGTATTTGAGCAGGGAATATAAATACATGTCCAAACACAAAACCCTTGGGAAGAGACAGAGCTCCTCTGAACCTCCCAGCAGAAGCTCCTGGAGAGAAATAAATCAGTGTTGGTCTGATCTCAGCTGCTCCATGGGCTCTGGACACGGTGGCAGAAAAGTGACTTTGGAAAAAGAAATTTCCTTTTCTCTGGTGTGAGATTTTTCTGGGCCGTGGTGTAAGGTCAGGAGCAGAAATTGTGCCTTAGGTCTCTTAAAAGACCTGGAAAATTGGAAATTGGGGTTGGTTTGATGGCAAGAACGGGGCTGGAGCTCCTGTTCAGGGCAGAGCTGGAGAAGGATCCAGGGAGAGCTCAGAGCCCCTTCCAGGACCTAAAAGGGCTCCAGGAGAGAGGAACTGGGACAAGGGATGGAGGGACAGGACACAGGGAATGGCTTTGAGCTGAAGGAGGGTGGGTTGAGATGGGATTTTGGGCAGGAATTGTTCCTGGGAGGGTGGGCAGGGCTGGCACAGGGTGCCCAGAGCAGCTGTGGCTGCCCCAGCCAGGGAAGGCAGGTTGAAATGTTTCAGGTTGAAATGTTTCAGGTTGAAATGTTTCAGGTTGAAATGTTTCAGGTTGAAATGTTTCAGGTTGAAATGGTTTTTTCACCTAAATGGGTTTGATTTTATCATCCAAGACTTCCCCACACATCCCTCTTCCCAGGTGCTGGTGAGAGAAATGGGATTTAATTATCCAGGGGAAAACTCTGGGCTGTGAATATTTCAGGGTTTGTTCTAAGCATTCCACCATTTTCTTTTCACCATTTTCTTTTCACCATTTTCCTTTATTTAGGGAAATATTTATTTGCTACAACCCTGCCAGAAGTTCAACCCCAACTCAGCATTGGGACCCAGCAGATCAATCTTCCCAATTTCTCTTTTCAGCCTTGTCAGGCTCCATTATTCTCAACACACTTGGACAGTTCTGGGTTAAAAAGGCATCAATTCCCTTTGGAAATGACCCTTTCCTGTAGGAGCAGCCCCATTCCTGCTGACCCTGGGAGTTCCTGGTGCACAGGATGGGGTTTGGAGGGGGAGGATGCCTCAAAATGTTGCATAAATTCATTTTACTGCACCTGGTGGCAGCCATCCTTCTCAACCAATTTAATTATTAATGGAGCTGGTTTGTGTGGGTTTACTGGGGCCATTTCACTCCTCTTGGAATCTGTAAAGCCTGGAAATATGGAATTCTGTCCCTGCTGGATAATGACTTCTGTGCTGGGCAGAAAAACAAGTCCCAGTGGTGACCTCAGAATTTCATCTTTGCCAGTAAAATACAATCAAACCTTTGCAGGTAATTTTATTTTCTTTGGTTCTTTTGTTGTTTGGATTTTTTAAATAATTCTTTATTAATTTATTTTGGGGAAAAATAAAAAAATTAGGAAGGGTTTCTCCAGGAGATGGTTCAGCAACAGGTGCTTAAAATTTCTTTCTGCAGGAACTTCCCTGTGCATCCAAAATGACTTTATTTGTAAAGGTGATATTTGCCACCTTTACCAAGAGAAACAAAAAAACCAAAGAAACACCCAAAACAAAACAAAAACAAACAAACAAACAAAAAACAAACAAACAAACAAAAAAAAAGGCAAAAAAAATTCCTCCATTGTGTCCCATACTTATTACTATATTATAAAAATCCCAATTTCAAAACCCTTCACCATGTGAAATCACACACTCCTATTTTTACTACACACCCATCATTTTACCTCTATCACTCAAATTTAGAAGCCTTCTCTAAAACCTCAAGTCAAAAACGGCTCCACCAAAAAAAAACCCCCAAAATCCCAGGTTTCTGATATCCAACATTTATGGATCAGTACCTGGATGCTTCCGTGGGGTCTGGGTGGGCAACAGAGCCAAAAATTCCGATTATTTTATAGCAAGAAGTGATTGCAGCTGTTTTGTAACAATTCCTACCTGCAGCTGGTGCATCACAGGTAATTAGCTGAGGTCTGGGTTGCAGCAAAAACCACAAATTCTCCTTTTCCCCCATTTCATTTCTTCATTTCTGGCTGGGTGTGCCCCTGTGTCTGCTCCTGCAATCACAGCCTCCCCAAAATCCTCCCCAAATCTGCTTTTTGTGCATCTTTTCCCTGCCAGGGGAGGGTTTTGCTCCTGGAAATGTTGGGATTTTATTCCTAATTGGAAAATAGGCAGGGGAAATGCCAAGCAAACGTTGTGACCCAACGACAGAACTGTCCCAGATTCTCACGTCTTGTTTGGAAATTTGATGACAGCCTCGTTGCCCAGGGGTACAACATAATCACTTCTCAGTTCACTGAGATGCTCTCAGCAGCTGCACTCAATGTGTTTTTATCCCCACTGCTTGTAAGAACACTTCTGAATTCTTCACATGCACAGGGAGAAATAAAAAAAGCCCAGCTCAAGCGTAGAATGGCTGGAATGTTTCATTCTGAATGTAAATATGCTTTGAAAATGATTTTTTTTTTTTTTTCCCCCACCACCCAAATCCTTCATTGATGATGCTGAGTTTGTCTTTATAAGCATTAGCCCTGGATAACACCCTCAGAGCTGCTTCTGTTGTTACATCTGCCAAGAAAACTTGGGAATGTGTGAGCCACCATTTGCAAAAAGTTCCTGGAATTTCCTGGAGCGAAATTTGAGTTTCACCTTTGTGTCCCCCTTGCTCCAGGAATCAGGGACCTGCAGGGCAGCACCTGCCCCAGCCCTGAGACAAAATTGCCCTCACAACTCCAAAGATTTTTTTCTGGCAGTTCTGTCCTTGTCCCATTTGAAGCTGCAGCCCCCAAAGTGAGTTTCTTATTCAGGAGGGGGGAGATTTCTTTCTGTAAATCAAATTAAACAGTTGGATACATGATGTTGGTGCAAGTGTTTTAAACCCACAGAAATCCAAGTTTTTCTCTCCCATGCAGAATCTCTGAATCTTTAAGGTTGGAAAAGCCCTCAAAGATTGAGTCCAACCTTCAACACCTTAAATCAAATCCTGAGTGTTTTATTTTAATTTTCCTTTGCTGTTGTTTTCTCTGTTTTCACTGCCATGGCCCTGGGAGATGCTGTTCCTGACGGGACCTGCTCTGGTACTGCAAAAAAACCCCAATTTTATGGTTTTTTCTGAAAAGCAGTGTCTGGAAGAGCTCTGGCAGAGGCAGGGGAAGGACATTTTAACGATGACATTTCATCACCTCACCGATGTCACCTCACTCTTCACACCCTGGCACTAATGGGAGGCATTAAAGGAGCTTCAGAGGCCTGAGACTGGCCCGGGGTTTTAGCAAATGCATCCAAAATCACAGAATAATTAAGGTTGAAATTATTGAGTCCAGCCATCCCCCAGCACTGCCAAGGCCACCACTGCCCCATGTCCCCAAGTGCCACCTCCACAGGGCTTTTGAACAGAGCTGGTCCAAAAACCTGCAGCTCATTGCAGAGGGAAAGCAGAATGAAAAAAAAAAAAAATTAGATTTTTAAGTGTTCAAGACCAGGTTGGGCAGGGCTTGGAGCAACCTGGGACAGTGGAAGGTGTCCCTGCCATGGTGGGGGGTAATTGGAATGAACTTTAATATCCCTTTAATATCCCTTATGAGCCTTTGATAATGTGATTTTCCATCCCAGACCCATTCCTAGTGGGTTTCTACTTTAGAAAAAAAAAAAAAAAAATAGGGAACTTTGGGAAAGCATTTTCCAGTTGGGAAAAATATTACTGGAGAGTTGTAAAAAGTCCAGCAGCAAAAGCTGAGCTGTCCTGGAGGGGCTGCCATGGTTCCAGGGAGGGCAGGAGAGGAAGCCAAAGCAAAAAATCCATTTATAAAAACAACCCACGGTGCAATTTTAACTGTCTGGGCTTTTTCTTGTTCTTGGACGAAGAAGAGTTTTGTTTTCAGTGAGATTTAGCTCCTGTCCTGCCTTCCCTGACATTTCCCCTGGCATTTCCCTCGCTGAGAAATGTCCCTCAGGAAGGGGATCCTGTCACATCCTGCAGCTCTCCGGGTTTGGGGGGAGCTCTGCTGAAATTTCTCAGCAAAAGGAGCAGCAGCTGCTGCTAAAAACACCCCAAAAAGTGCCCAAGGGTGGTTGTGATGTCAGTGCCCATGCAGGGACACCTGCTTGCTGTGGGATCTCCAAAATCCCAGATAGAGCCAGGGACACCATTCCTTACTGATCCTGACTGGGATTAGCTGCTCCTGCAATCAAGTGGGTGGGACTCAGGTTTTTTGGTTTTTTTTTCCTGCAGGAAAATCCCTTTCTTCATTCACACAGTTGGTATTGATAGGAAATCTCAGGAGGCACCGTGTCCACCCCAACTGGCCAGCAAAACAAATCTCAGTTCATTGCTTTGGAAGGGCTGTTGAATAAATTCTATCAAATTTTTTCTCTCCAGATATGTTTCCATATTTTCTTCACTGATTCTCATGGGACAGATTTCTTGTTTTTGCAGGTGTAGACTGTTTTTCTCTACAAGAATATTTTATTGTGTTAACTGGCTTTTCATTCCTCTAATTTTTCCTTACAGGAACTTACAGGCCTGTAATCTGTAATTCAGCAGAGCAAGATTTTATAAAGCCTTTCTTTTCTAATATCTTTATGTAACAAAACCCAGGCATTATCTTTGCCTCCAACCATGATTCCATCCATCATTTCTGCCTTCACTGCTCTCCACAGCTCCAGTGCAGCTCTGGCAGGGTGGGAATGCTGCCCTGCAGCCTCTGCCTGCTTATTCCTCCTCTCCTCCCTTTTTTTTTTTTTTTTTGGGGTGGAATAAAAACCCTTCAGCACTTCCAGACAAATTCCTGTTCCTCCAGCTTTGTTCCATGTGAGCAGCCACAGAATTTGTACAACCAATTTTGGTAGAACCGACTCCTTGCAAACACTGTGGTATTTGGCAGAGCAATTAAAATTTGTGAGAACTTTATTCCTGTCAGTCAGGTCATGTGTTGGGCTATTTATTTCATCCAGTCCCTGTGTGAAATGCCTTCATTTTCCAGCATTCCTGGGATAATGTCACTTTGTTCTGTAATTTGTTTTTATGGGTATGGTTTTGCACCGTTTTTTTGCATTCTGCTTAGTTGGAATGAGTGCATTTAGCCTCGTGCTCAGGCTGTTGACAATGAGAACGTGCCTGAAGAAATGGAAATCAAGCTGCTGCAAATCCCAGAACCATATTTTACAGGATGTCACTGCCACATGCTTTACCCAGGCTGGGGGCAGAGGTCTCATCTGGGGACATTTTTCTATGTCAGTGCTTTTTCTAAGTGACTTTCCCCTTGTAATGATTTCTCTTCAATTATTTGACAGGCAGTGCGAGTCCAGTTGCTGAAATCCTGGAATTTTCCATCATGATTGAATCTGCATCCAGCTAAACATCACCTGAGGAGTCCTGAGCTCCCAGCCTGTCACAGCTCTCTGTTCCACAAGAAAAGAAGACTGAAAAGCCTCTTCTTCCCCAGGTAATTCCTCTCATTCACGCTTTTCTAGCTGCAAGCTCAGACTCCAAACATGTCCATCCCCATTTCTGTGGGCATTAGGGGTGGATAGGGATGGATGGGAATGGTCAGGACAGACAAATGGAGCCCTTCATGGAGCCTGGTGTAGGAATTAGTTGGAATTGCTTGTCTGAGCACAGAATTATTAAAACTGAGGAGCTGAAGTCTTTGTGGGAGTGTTTTTCCAGTTCTCTGCTCCTCCAGGACTGGGCTGGATCAAACACAGGCTCAGAGAAGTTCTGTGTAATGAGATGTCACAAACCAAATCAAAACATTGCAATGATCCTAATTATGAAAAGAAATGTGAAGCATTGCAAAATAAATCCTGGAGTGAGGGAGAAATCACACAGGCTTAGAAGCAAATAACAAAGGGTTCCATAATACAGAAAGCCTGTTTGAAATGAAAATCTCAAATAATTGAGGCACTTCATTTACAACTGGACACATTGTCCCAGGCTTTTCTAAAGATTCCACAAAGGAAAATCTGCTCCATGATCTGTAACATGCATAGCCCATATGTTTGTACACATTTGGTGTCTCTGGCTGTCAAATTTAAATCCTTTTTTGGGGTGACACACAGGACTGGGACGTGCACAGAAATATCAGACACAGGACTGGGACGTGCACAAAAAATATTGATTCATGTTTTCCTCTTAACACAGAATAAAATAATCCCAGAAAACCCCAAAGCCTGAAGTGCTGATGGGTTTTTCCAGGGGCAAAGTCAGACAAAAGAACACACAGAGTTTTCCAGCAGCAGCCCCCAAGGCAGCAGAATCACCTTTTATTTCCAAGGATGTTTCAGTCCAGGCATTTTTCAGTTTTCTGTGCAGCAGAACAGGGGAGGGGAGCAGTTGATGTAAAGGGAACCTGTGGGGGTTTTTTTTAGGGTTTTTATCCAGAATTCTTCCTGGAAAATCCTGGTGTCTGACCTGCTAACCCTATGAGATGGACACAGGCTGCTTCTCCAATATTTTGTGATGTTTCAGTGCATTGCTCTCCTTAAAAAATATGTAGAGACATTTATTTGCAGAAAAAAATGTAGCTATTAAAAAAAACCAAACCTACAACAAAACACCTGTGGCTTGTCCAACACCATGTGAAAGTCTTTTATCTGGTTACTTGACATTCTGTTTACTTGCTCAGCTTCATCACAAAACATTTCCTGGTGAAACTACAGAATTGCTGTCCAGATCTATTTTGTTTTATTTTTTTTGTTCCTTGACATGGGATCTGTGCCTCCTGGGGAAACAATAATTTTCTCCTCTGCACTGAAAATCTCCTCTGCTGGAGGTTTGTGGTGAGATCCTCTCTGCTGGTGCTCACAGAGTGTTTGAGCTTTTGCTTTCAGGAGGGGGAAAAAGAAGAGAAAAGTGAATTTGGGGACTCTGCTATGACTGTTCAGGTGCAGAGATTTCTGCTGTGGGACAGATTTAGTGCAGTTGCTTTGGCAGTGCTGCATGGTTTGCTTGGAGTGCCTAAACAGATGGAAAAAATGGATATAATTTGGTTTGGTGGCATCCCTGGCATTGCTGCACTGTGATAATACCTTGGAGCTGTGTTTGGGTTTAAAATGAGCCTTGCCTTTCCTTTTTCCTTCCCCCTTTCCTTTTTCCTTTCCCCTTCCCCTTTCCTTTCCTCTTTCCTTTTCCCTTTCCCCTTTCCTTTCCCCTTTTTCCTTTTCCCTTTCCTCTTTCCTTTTTCCTTTCCTTTCCATTTTTTCCCTTTTTTTTTCTATTTTACTCCTTTTTTCCCCTTTTTCTTCTATTTTTCCCCTCTCATATTTCCTCCCCTTTTCCACTTTTCCTTTCCTTTCTCCTTCCCAGTCCAAAGGGGCTGGTTTCTAACAGGACACATAAACTCCTGTGCTCTCCTAAACTGAAATCCATGGCACATTCACCTGTGATGGGATTAATTTCACTCCATTCATTATGAATATTTTCTGCAGAAACTGACTTTCTGAAAATCTCAAATCACATCCAACCACAGCAGAAAAAAAAAATAAAAAAAGGGAAAAAGAAAGTCCAAGAAGTTACATTTTAAATATATGTTAGCAATCAATTGGCTGCAGTTTCCTGGAATTTTCATTTTCTTTGAGCAGTTGTGAAGGAGCTGAGTGTGTTTTTAGAAGTGCTGGATACAACAACCCTCGATGGTGACCCAGCCAAAACCCCAAGGCTGCCTTGCCCTGATCATCCAAAACTCCAGATGACTTTTGGATGCTCAAAAATTGATGCACGTATATGTTGGCAATAAAAAAAAAAATAAAACCCATTAGGAATGGAAGACTATTTTGCTGTTCTATTTAACAAGGAAGATGCTGTATAAATTAGTAAGGATGTGTATAAACACGATTTAATAAATGTGAGAAGGAAGTTGTTTCCATCCCCCAGAATGGGGAGTTTATGGCCCTGTGCAGTGTAATTATGTTTAGATGAGAATGAGCACCATAAACTGAGCAGGGGGGTGGAATTGTGAATTCTGGGGGTGAACAGGACCCCACTGAGACACTGAACTGCAGAATTTGTGTCAGAGACAGCAGGGGAAGGGTTTTGGTTTGGATTTTTGAATTGAAAGACTGGGAAAAAAAAAACCACAGGATTTTCTCCTGGACGGGTGCAGCTGAAATTTTCTGTTTAATCTCAGAACCCCGGGCTGGTTTGGGTTGTTGGGACTTTAAAGCTCATCCAGATCCACCTCCCACTGTCCCAGGAGCTCCAACCCCAATGTCCAACCTGGCCTTGGGCACTGCCAGGGATCCAGGGGCAGCCACAGCAAATCTGGGAATTCCATCCCAGCCCCTCCCCACCCTCCCAGGGAGGAATTCCTTCCCAAAATCCCATCTAAATTTACCCATTGTCAGCTTAAATCCATTCCCTGTGTCCTGTCCCTCCATGCCTTGTCCCCAGTCCCTCTCCAGCTCTCCTGGAGCCCCTTTAGGCTCTGCCAGGGGCTCTGAGCTCTCCCTGGATCCTTCCCTTCTCCAGGTGAGCACCCCCAGGTGTCCCAGCCTTTTGTTGAGACACTTTTCTCTTCCATTGAACCCTTTTTTCTCCCTCTTTCCCATGCACCTGAACGGGATGATCCCAATGATTCCTTCACCGTCCCTGTTTGTCCCTTTTTGACCCTTCCAGGGGAGGGAGGCTGGAGCTCCTCACCCCTGGGGGATGAGCAGAACAATCCTGCCGAGCTCAGGGACTGCACACAGACCCTACAAAGGCCCTGTAACTGGGGATTTAAATCCTGCAGGGATCTCAGCCCCTCTTTTTTTTTGGCTCCAAGGCTTTCAGAGCACACGAGTGGCTGCAGGAGGTGCCCTGGGAGCCTCGAGCACGAGCTGCAGGTTTTTAGCATCTCTTGCAAAGCCTGAATTTTCTCTCTGTTTCCCTGTGTTGTTTCCCTGCCCGTGACCTAAATTATGAGGAGAAGATATTAAAGCCTGGATTTTAACTTAAGAGCTGACTACACCCACAGGAGAAATTAAAGCCCAGTGTTGTTTTTTGATTGAAGGTAAGCAAGCAGTGAAGTGATGCTTCTTTCCTTGTCTAAATGCTGCCAGCAACAGGACACTTGGAGCAATATCCTGCTTTTCTTTATGGCTTTTTGTCCTCTAAAATCAGGCTGATACCCCAACCATGTTTCCATGGCAGAGGTTTTTGGAACAAGATGATCTTTAAGGTCCTACCTGGTGTTCCTGCTGTAAGTATCAAATCCATTCTTTCTTAAAATAGGCCAAAAACTATCCCAATTTACAAATGTTTAATCTAAATAAATGCTCTGAGTCCTTGAGTAACCCCATCTCCTTTGATTGTAGCTCCTTTATCTCTACTCAGCCAATTCTTCCACCTGCTGGCAATATCCTAATGGATTGAAGCTTTGTCCTCAGCTGAGGAATGAGATGCTCAAACGCTCTGTATTTACTGTTTTGGGGCAGAGCTGCTTGCTGCCGGCCCATGAGTGACTTTACATTGGATTTGTCCCTGTGGAAGGAGCAGGATTTGATTCCTGCAGGTTCCCCGGTGTCAGGATTCTCTCCCAGACAAGGTGCTAAAGGTGTATCCCGAGGCAGAGGTGTGGAATGCATTCCAGTGATCCCAAGGAATGGTTTCCCGGGCAACTGGAACATCTTCATCATCCACAGCAGGGCCTGCCTGGCCAGCCCTGCAGCAAACCCCCTTTGGAGGAGTTTGGGATGTTTCCTCCCTGAGTTAAGGTCATTCCTGGCCTGAGACTGTCCTGAATAAAGAGGATTTGCCTGCTCAGGACACGAAGTTTGGGCACAACCCAAAGGGTTGTGTGGGTGCTGTGAACACAGAGAATCCCAGCTGGACCAGGGCTACCCCTCCCTGCAGAGAAATAGTGAGAAAAGAGAAAAAACCCACATGGCTGGAAGAGAAGAGAAGAGAAGAGAAGAGAAGTCTCTGGGATGATCTGCTTGTGGCCTTTCAGTGCTTAGAGGGGCTACAAGAGAGCTGGAAAGGGATTTTTTTAATAGGGCAGGTAATGATGGGGAAATGGGGAATGGCTTTGAATTGAAAAACCTCAGGGTTGGATGGGACATTGAGGGGAAATCCTTCCCTGTGAGGGTGGGGAGGTCCTGGCACAGATTTGCTGTGGCTGTCCCATCTCTGGAAGTGTCCAAGGCCAGGTTGGAGCAACCTGGGATGGTGGGAGGTGTCCCTGCCCATGGCAGGGGGGGAATGGATGAGGTTCAAGGTCTGTTCCAACTCAAACCAGTCTGGGATTCTATGGAAACATCACTTCATGCAGCAGAAAAAACCCACAGTAAATACATTTTGGTTTGGTTCTGTGTTCATTCTTGCAGAAAATGGGACTGAGCACAGAAGGACAGCAGGGAACATGAACTCCACGTGAACACAATTGTTCTTCTTCCAAGTCCTTCCCCAGCCCCTCTTTATGCTACTCTACCCCAGATGTGCCAGGGAAGTTTGGGGAGAGGTTCTAGGTTGGGAAACAGCCCTGGAAAACACAAAGTTACCCGGGTCTGTGTTTCCCACCGCTGACATTTGGATCAGAAATTGCCAATTTCCAGCCTGTGAACTGCAGGGACTGCACAGGGACTCGATGTGGCTGCAGAACAGTTTGGCACTGAAAACACAGACATTGAGCCTGAGCAGGAAACCACAGCAGGGCTGAGCTGTGAACCATTCCAGGGGGATGGAGAACTTTGTGCTGAGGCTCTGGGATGTGCAGCTGTGGGGCCATGGCAGGGCTGTGCCCCCGGGCTGCAACACTTGCAGGGAGCACATGCTGGGGCTCTGCCCTGGCATCAGGAGCCTGGGATGAGCTGGAGCAGAGTATTTTTAGCTGCTGTCCTGCTGGCTTAGGCACTGCTGATGTTATGGAGGTTGGCAAGGCAGAGAACTGTGGGGTTATTGGAGTTTCAAGGGATCTCTTGTCTGTGATGTGGCCGTTCCTGCTGTGCTGGGGAGGATGGGAGCTGGGGGAGCTGCTCATTCATAATTCCTTGTGGTACTTGGAGCTTCTCCCACATCCTGAGGCGATGCTGAAGGGCAGGAGCCCTGTCAGGGATCCCTGAGCCAGAGGATGCTCAGGAAGCAGCAGGAGAAGCATCCCCTTATCCCTGGGCACATCCCTGAAAACCCAAACCCAGCCTGGATGCCACCAATCGTTCAGGTGAGTGCTGCTTCCATGGAGTGTTAATTCCAGAGTGCTCCCAGCTTTTCCAGCAAGGTCTCAGCCCCTTTGGGAGCTCTGCCTTGTCTGTCCTCACCTCTCCCAGATCATTTATTGAGGGTGCAGCACTGAAATCCATGCTGTCATTTTTCCTGAGCTGGGAATTGGGTTTAAAGGCTGAACCTTCCCAGCTCCAATGAAAGGGAAGGAAGGAAGGAAGGATTCCAGGATGGGAGGAAGGATTCCAGGAAGGAAGGAAGGAGCTGGAGAACATCCCTTGTGCTGCCCCAGGGAACCATCCTGACCCTCAGCACCTCTGGCCTTTCCTGTTCCCCAGACAAGGGGATGAGCTTTTCTCGTACTGGATTTTGTGTTTATTCAGATTAATCTGTGCTCTTGATTAAGAAGGAGCAGTTGATTACCTGCAAATGTGGCAGCTGTGGGGAGGGGTAAAAACCCTGAAAACCCTGATGCTAAAAGGGGAACTCAGAGGGTGGAGAGGAGAGAGATGAGCTTTACAAATCAGGCACTGATGCAAATGATAGAAGAATAAGGGAGCCAGGTATCACAGAAAATTATAAATCATAAAATTATCGAATCATGGAATAGTTTGGCTTGGAAGGGATCTCAAACACCTTCCACTATCCCAGGTTTGCTCCAACCCCAATGTCCAGCCTGGCCTTGGACACTTCAGGGATCCAGGGGCAGCCACAGCTGCTCTGGGAATTCTATCCAGCTCCTCCCTACCCTCACAGAGAATAATTTTTTCCCAATATCCAACTAAACCTGCTTTCCCCCTTTTCCTGTGACTCCCTGACCTCATTAAAAGTCCCTTTGCAGCTCTGACTTCCAGAGGAGTTATATCAAGCCTTGAAACATAATTGGGCACAAAGAAATCCTTGCACAGAGCAAGGAAAATCCAGGCAGCTGCAACAGGCTTTCAGTGAGGAAACAGGAACTTCTCCTGTCTTGTGGTGTGGGATATTTTTGGATGAAGCCTTTTATAAGAGGGAGAGAACACAAGGGGAGATGAGGATCATGTTCAGACAAAAGGCACCGAATTGTTTGATGGCCACATTCCCTTCCTCCTGCTTGAGGACCTTTACAAGCAACCAAAGTCCCCAGGAATTGATCCAGACCTGGCATTTCCAGAGCAGAGGCGGACTCGCGGTTTGGTTTTATCTTCCTACCAGCAGATTTTAAAACAGCGGTGCAGCTGGGGCTCGGCTCTTATTTGTTTGCTGTTCCGCGGGTCATTGTGGAGAGGATCGTCCTTTCCAAAAGGCTTTTGCAGGAAAGGAGCCTCCTTTACGGAGGCTGCAATATCCTCGTTTGTTTAAGTGGCACCGCCACGCCGAGAGAAAACAGCAGCGAGCTGCGAGAGCAGGGGGAGCAGATGGAAAGGAGCGTGCATTGTGGAGGAGAAAAGGTGTGTCCCCTCACCTCCTCCACACGGTGAGTGCTGTTCCAGATGCAGCCACTTATTTCCTGAAGGTGCTTTAGGTCCCGTGTCACAAATTCAAGTTGGCATTTTCGCCTTCTGCAGAAATGCCAGGAGCTGATGTGAGGAGCAGCTGAGATGTCTCTCCCCCACCAAATGCTGCCTGTCCAGGGGGAAATGGATTCACCCCGAGTGCTGAGCTGGAGATTTGCTCATCATCCTCAGCCACATTTGCTCCTCACACCACTGATCAGCCCAGTATTGCGTTTTATCTTTTTTTTTTTTTTTTTTTTTTTTTTTTTTTTTTTTTTTAATGCTTGATGACGGTATTTCTCGTTCAAACTTAGATGTTTATTAATTTTTATTTATGTAACAGTGAGTTCTACAACACTTTTAGCCACCAAGCTAAAAATGGAGACGTTTCTCTCTCTTTACAAGGCCTTTTAAGGCCAAACTGTCCATTTAGGAACAGACACCTAAATTATTTTTACTTTTAATGTATTAACTAATCACTCGTGGCTCGCAGTGCAGATTTTTTTATCCAATTATAAAAGATCACTCAAACCCATGAAGAAGGTGAGGAAGAAAGACAAAACTTCTGCCCTAAAACCTCCATCTTGTTCTCTATTGCTATATTGCTATATTACTGTATTCCTGTTCTCTATTACTATATTCTAAAACCTCAAATTCTAAGTTTTCCACCATGTGACACTGCACACTTCTATTCAAACTGCACATTCGTGATCCCAGTTCTCTCATTCCATTTTGGAAGCCTTTTCCATGGCCTCAGGTCAAAAGCAGTGTGTTTTCCTGGGGGGGTCAGTGCCTGTCAGCACAGAAAATCTAAAACTTTCCTTTTCCTGGGTTCCAACAGCCCAGGAGTGTTTTGGGATAAAGAGAAATCCTCCTGGCAGCTGCTTTGCTTCCACCTGAGCTGTTTTCTGGGCCAAGGTCACTCTGCATTGCACAAAACCCTGCTCAGGGGTGAGCAATTCCCCCTTGGTGTCCCCCTGTGATTCTGGGTATCCTGAGGAGCATTCAGCATCCCCTGTGCCCCTCACTGCCCTTGCAGTTATGGATCCACAGGTTTGTGTCCCAAAACCTCCCAGCATTGTTCCTTGCCCTACCTGTGCTGCCAGAACTGAGTTTTCCTTGCCCTGCTCCCTTTTTCCTGTTCCCAGGTGTCACAGTGCTGGTGGTGTGACAACCCAAGGATTTGGGGAGCACAAACAAATGGGTTTGTGCTGGGATTCTTTAGGGGAAAGAAAATATGCAAACTTGCTTGAGTCAGATTATCCCAACAGAAAATATTGGATATGTTTTCCTTGTCTTTCCTTAGCCTTATCCATGGGAGAGCCTTGAGGTGCAGTGCAACAAAATCCATTAAAAAATCGTGCCCTTCAAAAGCCACCCAGCTCCTTCTCCTTATTCCTTGCTATTTATAATATTTATGTTAGCTTTCCTTGACTCCTTTAAAGTTTGATCCCTTTAAAGTTTGATCCCTTCCTCTAAAGTCACATCAGACTTCCCTACATCCTTTTCTCCTCTCTCTCCTCAAAACCCTTTGCCTTTTCCTGTCTATCCAGGCTCTTTTCTCTTTTTCTGGCTTCTCCTTCAACAGCTATTCAGCCTTTCTCACATCATCGAGATCTTTGTTGCATCTGAGCAGGAGTTTGGGTTTGGCTTTGACAGGTGTCTTTTTAGCTCAGCACTGACATCTTTTCTTTGGCAGCCACTTCCTGCAGGATCTATTTGAGACATTTCTGAGCGCATCAATTACGTTGGCACGCGCAAATCGGCGTAACAAAAAAACCTTAATTACCCTCTCTGAGCCTCCCCTTAACCCTGTGAGCAACTTCGTCTGCTCTGCTCTTCTCTTTCTTTGCTTTTTCCTCCCGATGAATCCTCAGAGGGCTCTGGGAATTCCTGGTGGTGGTGGTGCAGGGAGGGATTGGTTTTCATGCTGTGCTTCGTGCAGGTTGTTTTCCTGGAGGCGTGCTAAGGAACCTGACCAAAAAAAAAAAAAAAAAAAAAAAAAAAAAAAAAAAGAAGAACAAAAAAAGCCAGGGATCCATAAATTAGAAACATTTCCTGCCGTGTTCCAATGTGCTTTGGCCAAAAGCTTCATTCCTGCCACTCCATGTGGGCTCCAAGGGAGTGGTGACATCAGCAGGGTTGGGGGACAGACGTCAGCAGGGTTGAGGACATCAGATGGGTTGGGGACATTAACAGTTGGGGACATTAACAGATTTGGTGACATCAGCAGGGTTGGGAATATCAAGACAGTGGGGGATATCAGCAAGGTTGGTGACATCAGATGGATTGGGTGACATTAGCAGGGTTGGGGACATTAACAGTTGGTGACATTAACAGATTTGGTGACACCAGCAGGGTTGGGGACACCAGCAGGGGCTCTGTGGCCATTTGTGGCCTGGCACAAGGCCAGGAGGTGCCAGGTGCTGTGGGATTTGGGGAGTGGTGACATTTTCTGTCACCACTTTGGATCCAGTTTGGGACAGGTGCTGGGAGCGGGGTAAGGAGCTCGTGCTGCCTCTGCCCACACCAGCTCTGAGTGTAACCAGGAAAAGGAGTTTATGTTTTAGAGTTTATAGAGATTTATATTTTTAGAGATGATGATTTAGACTTTAGAATCCTGGGGATGGTGACTGTGACACAGCCCACGATTCCTGTGTGATGTAGGATCAAAAATGGGATTTTGGAGCTAATTTTTCCCCCTGGCATGGGAGGATCCAACTGCAGCTTCATCCCTTTTGCTGTGACAGTGACGTGCACAGCCCCAGTGATGCAGGAGTGCTCCAAAACCAGGTGGCCGTGAACATCCTGAGGTTCACAGTGTCCACAAATCCTGAGCCCCGTTCTTTCCATCTGCTGACAGCCCTTGCTGTTCCCCTCCTGCCTGCTGAGCATCCATCCAGGAAAACCAAAGCTGTGGAGGGGGGCAGGACTGGCAGTGCTGCTCCTGCTTTGAATGCCTTTTGATTTTCCTTCTGTCACAGATCAAACCTGTGCCTCGGAGGGGGCCTGAACTGCTGCTGGCTCAGGCTGCCAGGGCTGTGAGTGGAACTGCATTGAAATCTGGCTTTTAAAAAGGAGCCATGCATCTTCCCAGGCAGGGCACGGTGCCAGGGCTCAGCAGAGGAGCTGTCCCTGCCTGCAAGGAGCTCGAGCAGTGTCTCACTTACAGGGCTTTGCTCTGCGGGTGGAATTCAATAAACAGCTCTGTCCTTCTGGGAACCTCTGGGGCTGAAACAGGAGCACAGAGCTCCTGTTATCCACAGCAGCCAGCACAGACCTTAGAAAATGTGTCCCTGAGCTTTGATGAGGTCATTGCATCCTCCCCAGAGAGCTCAGGAGCCAGGTAAGTGACACAGGGGACAGACCTGGCCCTAGGCACGGTGCCGTGTGCCTGGGGGCAGTGCAGGTGGGCAGGCACTGCCCAAATGTCTCAGGGCAGCAGGGGGACAAAGCTGAGCCTCCCCCAGGCTGCATCACCCTGCCTTAGAGCCCTCACCCTGTCAGTCAGGGCCATTCCCCTCCTGCATGGAGAATCCTGGAGTGGATGGGTTGGGATAAACCTTAAAGCCCCTCCAGTGCCACCCCCTGCCACGGGCAGGGACACCCTCTGCTACCCCAGGTGGCTCCAAGCCCCATCCAGCCTGGCCTTGGGCACTGCCAGGGATCCAGGGGCAGCCTCATGATAGCTGGTTTTAGGGGGATTAGAGATCTCCACGGCAGGGAAATGGCCAGGATCAGTCAGGTGGATCCACAGCAGCCCCTTTGTGCCTCTGTGGATGAGATCTGGTGCAGGTGAAGGGTTTGGCTGTGTCCCCTTGCAGCAGGGAGAGCACAGAGGGAATGAGCCAAGGAATGAACTTTCTGCTTTCTGTGTTTCTTCTCTCTTTGTGTCTTGCTGGGATTTTCTATTCTCACCGAGTCAGGAGCAGGTTTATGTGCTGGGAGCATGATTGATTTCCAGCTCGCACCTTGCAGTGGTCTGAAAGCAAACCACGCTGGCTTTTGGCTTTCTTGATATTCTCAACAGCAAGAAAAAAAAAAAAAAAAATTGAGCTCAGAACAAAATATCCCAGCAGCTTTCTCCAGCAAAGCTGTGCTGAGGTTTCACTGGCAGCATCCCAAAAGGAAACAATGAGATTTTGAACCTTGCCTTTATCAGGAGCTGTGGTTTTACAACTTTTGGGGTTATGTCAATGATTATGCAGACAGGTTTTGGTTCGTTCATTCATTTTTTTTGTTTGATCCCTTAGCAAGGTCTCACAATGCCAATTTAAAACCCTTTGGATTGGAGGAAGGAAATCTCATGTTCTAAAGCTTATGGGCTTATTAACCTCAGAAATTTGCAAGGTTTGAAAGGCTCAGCTGTGAGTTTTGTGTTGTTCCATGTGATTTTTTTGGGGGAAAACCAAAGGAAAGCAGCATTGAGGTTCAGTACTGCAACAAGGCAAGCAGAAGGGGTGATATTGTTGTTGATATCGCTGTTGGTTTATTCTCAGCAAATACAAATGTGATGGATGCTGGGAGGTTTTATTGTGGTTCTTAATGATTCATTTGACCCCTGATAGCTGCCAGTGAACCCAGCCCGGGAGCAGAGCCTCTGCAGACAGAGCAGGAGACAGAAAATGTCAATTGCCACTTGTTCTGCTCAACCTGATTCCTCCAACCCTAAAGTGGGAATATCTGGAATGGATCTAAATCTCCATCTATGCTTCATGCATGCAAATCACGGGTGTGTTGTGTTAAATTGCATCCTGAAAAGCTGGGGAAAAAAGCCTCCAAGGAGTGAGAAGCAAACAGGAGGGTTTGAATGGTCAGGAAATCTCTTTGTGTGTGTCTGAGGGGTGGGCAAAGCCCCTGGGGTGGGGATGTCTCAGTGCCTCTTGCCTTGGTACCATCTGCATCTTGGATATTGGGAACATTTCTGCCCAAAAGGGGCTGTCCAGCCCTGGCAGGGGTGGAGTTCCAATCCCTGGACTTTACCATCCCAAACCATTCCATGATCCCGTGGTTCTTCAGTTCCACAGCAGTTTGTGCTTTCTCACCTGGCCTAAACCTCTCTTTTAGAGGGATGTGAGAAAGGTGAGCATAGGAGGGACTGACCAGGGCTCATGGCAGATCACCTGGGCCTCAAACAACTCACAATTTAAAAAAATGAAGTCAATAATGCACCCAAGTTTACCCAGAGAGTCTCAGGCTGAACCTGGAAACCCTGAGCTTTAATCACCAGCTTGTTCTGGCCCCTCACCTTCCACAAAAAGTGTTGTGTGAAGGTTAACTTTGGATTAAAACAGAGCTGGACTAACTGCAGACACAAAGGGAGCTTAACTAGGCTGGGCTCAGGCAGAATCCGGCCCAAAGTGCTTTTCTTTGCAGCAGAAAATCTTGGAGTTGGAGGTTCTGGATGAGTGGGAATGGGAGGTTCCATTCAAAGAGAGGATTTGCTCTCTAAATAAGAGGATTCAGGCTGGAAATGCAAATACTCACCTGTTCTGATGGGTTTATAAAGGGTTTAAAGCTGCAGGCTCTAAATGAGACAAATTTAATCTTCATTTCAGCCCTCGTGGGCCTGGAGAATCCTGAAGAGCTTCACCAGCAACCACAATTCTTTTTAAACCACTTTTTCTTTTTCAAAAGCCATTTCAGGTTGGATTTTGTCAACCAGGACGTGATCTGCACCACCATGATGAGGGAGAAATGGTCAATCACAAACTGAGATCACATCAGGAATTCTTGTTTAAAACTCCTGAAGGCTCTTCCATGCCATTGGATTTCTCCCCACAGCCTCTCTGTCTCCTGGAATGAAATGCACTTTATCAGGAGGCTGAATCACAGCAGCATGGGATCATTATGGTTGGAAAAGACCTTTTATTTTCACTGAAATATTGCAGTGAAATTTGGCATCATTTAAAACAGCTCAGGTCTCCCCAAAAACTCACACTGAGGTCCCTTCTGGAGCCTTTGCCCGTTGATTTTTCAGTGTAAACACCAAAGGAAATGCAATATTTGGGGTTTCTGTCTCACTGTGTGCATGTCTGACACTCTGTGGCTGTGAAAAAATGATCCTCAGTGTTTTCTTTGGAATCCTGGAATGGTGAAAGTTGGAAAAGCTCTCGGATCACTGAGTCCAACCATTAACCCAGCACGTTTTTGTAGATGTGGTGCTCGTTCCCAAAAAAAAATAAATAGAATTTAATGTTTTTCAGCACTCCTTGTGCAGCCCAACATTCCCAGACCTTGTGGGATTTGGCACTTTTACACCACTCTGGATAAATAAACCACACAATCTCCTAAAATACTGCACCATTCCATTTATTGCAGCAACAAATGATGCTTTTAGACATAAATAATTTGCTGTGTTAATGAAGATTAACAGAGTTTATTAATCCTATAGAAGTTTGGATTGACTAAACTCAATGTGGGCTGAGATATGGCTGCATAGTAGAAATTAACATCCAAATTTTAATTGTCAGAAAAAAGTTTCATTTGGTGCATTAAGAACTAAGCACATAAAAAAAATAATGTTGGGGGGAAAGAAATAGAAAAAAAAATATTATTCTTTGCACTGTGGCTGTTTTGAGTACAATAAGACTCTTTGAGGAGCTTTCTATTTAAAATGCACTTTTAATGTTTCTCCCTGGCTGCCAGGCTTTGCAAGGTCTCCACCTGATATATTGGAAGTGGTAACAAACTCTTGAGATGGATTTTTGAAATCTTTAGACCTCTGCCCAGGCTTGCAGTGATGACACAGAGGTAACAATAAAACCACTTGAGAGACATTTAATGGGACACTTTAAATGAAATCTCCGGGGTTGGTAATGGCAGCTGAGCGTGTTCTTGCCATTTTCCCATTTAACAAGAAGAAAAGGCCAAACAAGGAGCAATTAGTCAGAAGAAAATCAGCTTTGATGACATTTTCCCTCCTGAACTCTGGTATAAAATGGTCACCTGAGGAAGAACTGAAAGGATGTGTGAGGAATTTGGATGTAGAGCTGCATGTTCATACACACAGTGCTGGGTGAAAAATGAGCAGGTAAAGGCACCACGGGGTTCTTGGGTTGCTCTCTGTTCATATTTTGCTTGATTTTGATCCCAATTTTCGTTAATCTCAGCTTTGCTTTGAAGTCCATGCAGGTTAAACTTGGTTTTTATCCTGTGGATCTCCATGACATTGCTGTGCTCTGGTTTCCCAGCTGCTCCTTCCATGGTAAGTCCCATTCCCTCATTTCTCCCAGATCTCTTCCATTCCTCTTAAATTACTCCTTTATGTAAATTAATTTTGTTTGCTTGATTGCTTCTTTGCTGCTGTGTTTTTGTTTTTTATGAAGTGAAAGAACTTTCTTGTATTAAAGCTATTGGTTATATATTATTACCTCATTTTTCTGGGACATAGCCTAATTTTTCCTGGAGTTATTAATAAAATATGCAAGCCTCTGAAATAATCATGTGAACAACTCAGTGCATATTTGATGTGGAGTGTGGGGAGCAGAAATCCTGGACAGAAGAGAAAAAAAACCCACAAATCTCCTCTCCATTTAATCTGAATTCCTTGCATATCTCAAAGAGGTGCAATGAGATATATATGTATTAATTTCACTTATTGCTAGTGAGTTTATCAATTCATTAACTTATTTATAATCAACTGATTTATTTAAGCACAGCTGGATCTGAGTAGCCACATTTCCTAATGGATGGGTTCTCTTTATGGCAATGATATCATGGTTAAAAGGAGTTTAATTGCTTCAATAAATGTCAAAATGAAAGTTATTTATTCAGTAAATCTAGGGAAATAGCAGCTACAAATTCAAAAGGGGAATTTGTCTGTGCCCTTTTGTTGGTTTTAATCCTTTTTTTCTTGCAAAAAGTTTTTTTTTTCTTCTTAGGGAGGAAATTCAGTCTGGGAAATGCTTTGTCAGTGGCAGAAGGTGTCTGTGTCAGAAAAAGTCATTAAACAAACAAAAAAATTAACTTAATAAGCAATATTAAATAAGAGCAATAAAACCCTGAATTAAAACAATTCCTAATGAACTTAATGGCAATTTTACCAGCAGTTCCAGGTGTTATTCCTATGGCTTAGCATGGAATTTTTAGAGATGCCAGAATATGGCTTTTAGATGGAAAATCAGCTGGGAAATCAGGATCTGATGAAAGACACACAGAGCAACCATAGACAGGCCAGGAAATGTTTTTCTTTTCTAATTCAGCAGTAATTAAATGCAGTTTATTTTAAGAGCTGTTGAAATATGTCAAAGTTTTTAAGTAGTTGGCATTTTTTGTCCTATAGAGTGCAAGTAAAAGGAATGTGTGCAAAATCCTGGATTTTTATCTAAGCCTGGATTTTTATCCAGACCTTTTAAAATTCCCATTACTATTTTGTCATTATTAAACTTACTCAGAGCTACTTCCAGAAATGGTCATAACTACTGGAAAGCCTCCTCCAAATTTTAGCTTTACAGATATTTTTGTTTTCTCTTGTCTGTAATTTAAGCCTCAGAAGTTCACACAGGTTAAAAAAAAGCTGGTATTTCATTTTTCCCTGAAAAAAATCTCATTTTACAGCAATAAACACCTGTGTTGTTCCAAGGAAGCTGTGTCACAGCTGCTCAGCATCACCAAAAACAATCCATATCATACCCTAAACATAATTGTATCAGTATTTTAGACCAGAAATATATAAAAAAAAATGAAAAAAAATCTGATTTTGAACACGATAAATCCTTAGAAAATAACAGCTCATCCTTGTCATTCACAGCACAAATTGCTTTTGTGTTTCTGCTTTCCTCTGTATCCTGAACAAGTCCTGGCAAATACACAAATCTATAATTTTGCCTTCTCTTATCATCTCTTTGTTGTTTTGTTTTTTTCTTTTTCTTGTTTGTTTGTTTGTTTGTTTGTTCGCCGTCAATCTGCAGAGCTCCAACCCTTTCTATTTGACGTGCCAGCTGTTGGGGAGATGGGATTCGTGCCTGGTGCTGCTGAGCAGGTGCCTGTCCCAGGTGGGCAGGGACGAGGAGCTGGCCCTTGCCAAGCCTCTCCACAAAAGGTCCTTCCGCAACGGCGTGGGAGCGGGAATTAAAAAAACTTCCACGCGAAGGGCAAAGTCCTGAAAAAATGTCACAAAACCCGGCCCAGGTTTTGACATCTCAAGTTCCAGCCCTTGCTTCGAGTTCCTTTTTGATGCTATTTTTTTTTTTTTTTCTCTGACAAAGCCACCTCGGGCCGAGTGTCCCCGGCGCGTCCCCAAACGTCGATTTCCGAGCCTGGCGGAGCAGATGGGAGCGCCGGGGAAGGGCTTTGATCCCAAACTTACAGCACCATAAAAATTCATCTGGAAATTGTGAATGCTGGTGAGAGGCAGGGAAAATCAGCAGTTTGAGTTTTTCCAAGCTACTCAAAAGAAAACAGAAAGGAAAGAATGAACCAGAGAGTTTAGCACCGGGCGTTGTGGACAGGAGTGCGTGAGGAACGCGATGTTTTGGTAAGGACGGGTTTACAAGAGGTGTTGCCTTCCTTAGACCAACGAGCTTGTTCTGTCCTTAGTCCAGCGACCCAGTCTATAAAAATGTGCCTACTCCTGCAATAAATTGCTTTTTCTGCTTTCTAAATGAAGCCTGTGTTGCTGTGGTTTTTCGCCGCTCCCGAGCCTTACAGCGACACGAAATGAATGTTTTCATTTGCTTAATTTCCCTCCTTTGTCACGCTACAGATTTTAATCAAGTTGCTCTTTGATTAATACAGAGATAATCCCGTGCTTTGAGGAGATGTATGTGCACAGCCTGTGGGGAGGATGGAGGGTGTTATTCCCAAAATCCCTCCTCTCTGCCAGGCACGAGGCATTCCTGTGCTTTCCCATCCCGAATCACATTTACCTGAAGACAACTGGTAATTTTAATACAGATTTAAAGTGTATTTCATCTCAGCTTTCCAATGATATGAAGGGCCACCATGTGAAAGAATTAGACCCTATTCTGATATCAGACCCTAACTTCCACTGGCTTTTTAATATAGTTATTTAATGTGACTTTGGCAGGAAATAGTCTCCAGAGATGTCTCATCTCATATCCAGAAGAATCCTGGGAAATCACTCTAAGGCAGGGTATCAGCACCATTCCCTGTGCCTCAGTTATTTGACTTAGGTAGGCAACACCCAGCTGATGAAATGTGCCAAATCTGTGATTTTTTTTTTTTAATTTCCAGTTAGAAAAAAAAACAAATCAAGAAAATAAAAAGAAGAAGTCAAGTCATTTGATGTGAAACATGGAAATATGTAAGTGTGGTGTGGAGGGAAGGTCACCTGATGGCCAGGGCCAGGTTGGACAGGGCTTGGAGCACCCTGGGATGGTGGAAGGTGTCCCTGCCATGGCAGGGATGAGCTATGAGGTCCCTTCTATCCACACCAGAGATCCCACGATCCCATGATTCCATGGTCCCATGATTCCATGATCCCATGATTCCATGATCCCACGATTCCATGGTCCCATGATTCCATGATCCCATGATTCCATGGTCCCATGATCCCGTGATCCCATGATCCCACGATCCCATGATTCCACGATCCCATGATTCCATGGTCCCATGATTCCATGGTCCCATGATTCCATGATCCCATGATCCCATGATTCCATGATCCCATGATTCCATGGTCCCATGATTCCATGGTCCCATGATTCCATGATCCCATGATTCCATGATCCCACGATTCCATGGTCCCATGATTCCACGATCCCATGATTCCACGATCCCATGATTCCACGATCCCATGATTCCATGGTCCCATGATTCCATGATCCCATGATCCCATGATTCCATGATCCCATGATTCCATGGTCCCATGATCCCACGATCCCATGATTCCACGATCCCATGATCTCATGATTCCATGACCCCATGATTCCATGATTCCATTCTGCATCAGTGCACACCTGTGGGGATGGAGGGGTTTTGTCCCAGTGCAGAGCTCTGTCCTGCTCACATCCCCCTCCCCAAATTATCTTTCATGAAAGCAAAAAAAACACAGAAATTCCGATTCACCTTTGTTTGGTCTTTGAGATCCATTTTTTGCTAACATTTTCCTACATAATCAAATATATTCCTGCCTAGGTAACCTGGGATGAGCAAGGTTGTCTTTAAGCCAACAGAACTCTGTGTGGAGCTTGGAAAACCAGGCTGTTCCCTTTCATTTATTGTGCAGGAATTTAACTCATTTAGTGTTTTGGCATTTGTCTTTGACCAGGGCACATTCCAGAGGGATGCAGAGCTGCTGTCCTGCTCCCTCCATCCCCTTTTATCAAAAATAAAGGATGCAAGAAGAATTGGCTGCTGGGAAAATCCCATTTTTTATGATTTATCCAGTCCCTGACAGGCCACTCCAGCTGCAGGGATCTGCATGTACAAAACAATGTACCAGGAGGCCACCGAGAGCCATAAGTCACCTAAATCACCAAAATCATGGGAAATGTGGATTTTCCAGCTGCCTTGCAGGAGCTCTGTCACTGGAGGGCTGATCTGGCCATCACCACCCACAGAAAAGTCACCCTGCAATGCTGAACTCATCTCTGAACTTTAAAGGTGCCTTTGTTTTGGGGAGAACAGAGAGCAACCTCAGTGATCTCTGTCAGGAAATAAGGATCTGAGGGTGCCATTGCCAGACACATTAATTTTGATGCTGGAAATGTGGCAGAAAATGTCTTTTTTCAGTTAAAAATTGAACAATGGGAACAAGTATAGGGATGCCAACCTGCACCGTAATTAATGTGTTGTCATTAATTTTATTTCTTTCTGGAGAACGATGATCCATGATGCTGGGTGAAGATAATTTGTAATTTTCTTTACTATTTTTCTTGGCTAACCTAACAGCAAGAGAAAAGATAAAAGAGTTCAGAGGGTGGGGGAGTGATGCTTTGTTTGGGAATGCTCTGGCCAGTCTTGGCTGAGGAATTCCGTTTGTGACTTTAGAAAAATAATTTATACTCAATTTCCCCATCTGAAAAATAAGAAACTGCCTTCACTGAGCCATCTTGACTAAGCAGTGTCGTGACTAATGGATTTGGGAGAGTTTGGGGACAGAAAAGGGTGATTTCAATAGCTGGAGTGGCTGAGGGACAGGACATGAAGAATTCCTGAGTCCATAAGGATTTTTTTTCTTTACTTTAACTTGTATCTACCTCTGAAAGCTTCAGACATAAATTTCCAGTGATGATTCCTTGGTTTTGGGCTGTGAGAGCCATCCCTGAGCTCAGCAATCACTGTTTGGAGCAGCCAAACTCGATTTGGCCAGTTTTGATTGTAGTTCAAACTAGAAACCAGATTTCCCTAGATTTACTGAATAAATGACTTCCATGTTGACATTTATTGAAGCAATTAAATTCCTTTCAACTGTGATATCATTGCCATAAAGAGAATCCATCCATTAGGTAATGTAGCTACACAGATCCAGCTGTGTCTAAATAAATCAATTGATTATCAACTTTAATAAACTTTTATAAACAATTTATAAATTTATAAACTTTATAAGTTGGGCTGGGCCCTGGGGTTGGGCTGATGCTACCCTGAGGTTGTAGGAGCTGCATCTCCATCCCCATCCCAATGATCCCATCCCATCCCATCTCTGTATCCCATCCCCATCCCCACATCTGGAATGGCACTTTCCAAGGAGCAGGATGTGTCACCTGCTGCTCCTCTGCTCCCCATAAACCATCTGAGCCTCTGAAGGGAGGTTTGAGGTTTCCACTGGTGAACCTGAAGGGAACAAATCCCATAAAACACAAAAATCTGCCCAAAGACAACAAGAGGAATTAACACTTTTCTTCTTCTTCACAGATTATTGGCAAGGAAAGCAATTAAATAGCCTGATGTAATAGCATCTAATTAACTTGCAAGCCTGAAAATTCCTCCTAATGACATCCTCATACTCAGGTTTCTGATTGCCCAGCACATATTAAAGTATGGATATCACATTTAGGTTTCCTAATTTGCTATTATTTGCCTGTATAAGGTAATTTATTTCCTGAAAATACTGAGAGGAAGAAAGGGAGAAATCTCTTGCTGCTTTTAACTCTGGATATAATTTTGACCTTAAGAAAGAACAAGACAGATATGAAAGAGTACATTAGATGTTATTATTACTGTAATAAAACAGAGATAAAAATCGTAGAGCAGAAAGGCTCTAAGACAACTATTAACCATTTGTCATATCAAGAAAATCAAAATTTAACTTATCAGAGAGTCTGGCACTTTAAAGATTCATCATGAAAAATTACTTCAAACCGTGGAGCATTTATGCAGAGTGTCATTGATGAGCTGTCTGCTTAAATGTTGGAAGAGTTTGGGGAAAGATTGAGAAAATGTCAAAGATAGGCCTTTTATCAGTCTCACCATATTTAAATTTATTTTTGAGAGTGAAGCAGCATGGCAGGACTTTTTTTCTTTAAGGAAACGAGCTGAGCTCACTGTCCCACCCCAATGGGCCATGGCTGGTGAGAACAAAGAGGTGAGGATGGACCTTGGTGACTGAAAAAATGACACAGCAGAATATCAAACATCACTCTGGGGTTGGGCACAGAGCAGTTTTGGGGGTTAGGACAATTTTTCTGTCTTTGTGGTGACAGACAGACTTTTTCTTCTAATTCCTTCATGGATTTGGAGTCACTGGGTTGGTTATGATGGAAAAGAAGGGGATCTTAAAAGCTCGATCAGCTGAGACTCATCTTCTCAACTTCTTCAGTGTGAACCTTCCAGAAGATGTGTAAGGGCTCAGAGTGACAAGACATGAGCTGTGGAGAGCTCCTCTCCAGACATCATCCCCAGATTTCATCCCAGACATCATCCCCAGATTTCATCCCCAGATTTCATCCCCAGATTTTATCCCCAGATTTCATCCTCAGATTTCATCCCCAGATTTCATCCCAGACATCATCCCCAGATTTCATCCCCAGATTTCATCCCCAGATTTTATCCCCAGATTTCATCCTCAGATTTCATCCCCAGATTTCATCCCAGACATCATCCCCAGATTTCATCCCCAGATTTCATCCCCAGATTTTATCCCCAGATTTCATCCCCAGATCTCACCCCCAGATTTCATCCCCAGATTTCATCCCTAGATTTCATCCCCAGATTTCATCCCCAGATTTCATCCCCAGATTTCATCCCAGCCCATTGGAAGAACAGGGAATGATGGAGCATCCTCCACAGGTTTTTCCTCAGCCGTTTGGCGCGTTCAGGGTGGGAATATTTTGTGTTCACTCCTGGCCAAAGGAACCTGGTGAGTCTCTATGGCAACCCTGGATCCCCTCACAGAGCTCTGAGCACTCAGGGATTCCCGTGCCCACGGAGCTTCCTCCTGGATTTCTGTGCTTTGTGCCTAAAGGCTCTCCTGACCCCTCCAGTCTTAACTGGGCTTTCCAAACTGCAGCCAAATTCCAGAGCTGGGAGCTCCACACGGAGCCCAGGCTGCTGTGCTTGGCTCTGTGTCTTCATTAGCATCTTAATTAGCAGCATGACACTTGGCTGAAGCCAAGGTCTGTGAGGATGCTGTGGGAATTTAAACTCAGTGATGTCAGCGTTGTTCCAGAGTCATTTCAGTCCCCCCAGCTTTGCTTTGTTTTTTTTTTTCTTTTTTTTTTCATAACTAAAAATTACACTATCAGTAGATGGTTATCATGTTGCAGAGGGGTATTTTTTACTTCATTTTCAAGTAAAAATCATAAATTAATTAGAAAGAACAAATGGCTCTCAACCCAAGGAAAGAAGATTATGCGTGAGTAAAAACGGGGGGAAAAATACATAATGAATTATGTAAACTGATCATGTTGATTAATTTACACAATCTTAAAGGAAAGAAGATAATTGCCCCATGTGGGTGGAATTGGGCTATGAAAAGTTAATTATGAAACCAAAAAATTAATGTTTTCCCTTTTGCAAAGGAGGGATGTTTTTTTTTTTTTTTTTTTTTTTTTTGCCTTTCTGCAAATATTAACGATAACGTCACTGGATTTCTCATGGAATATCCTGAGCAGGAAGGGATCCACAAGGATCCTCAAAAGATCCTCCTAAAAAAAAAAAACAAAACAAAAAGGATCCTCCTAAAAGAATCATCCTCATGGATGCTCCTGGGCACAAACTCCACATCAAATTCATGCAGCTCGAGGAGGCCACCAAAGCACTCTGAACATCCCAAATATTTCCCCTATTTTTGTATCCACTGGCGTTTTTTCCTAAATTCCCACCACCTAAATTTCCTGAACGTTCTGCTCTCAGTGCCCAGGTGTTTGTGCTGCACTTTTTGGATTCCTCTCAGCCTTTTCCCAGAGTTAGGCAGGAGCCGGGTGAGGATGAGATCTCCAGCATCTCTTCTGCATGTCGAGCGTGGTGCCAATTTGCATATTTTGGTACTTGAACTTTACAAATCGCTCCTTATGATCAACAAATAAGGTGTCATTGACGTGCTTGTGTTCAGGAAATGAGTTACATTTATCTTGCCTGTGCTCTCGGGATGAATTCAGGTGTTTTGGCACAGAGCACTCGCCTCGCCTGCCTCGTGCTGCTCACCTGTCAAAGGCTGTACCTCTGAGCCTGTAACTGCTTAATTAATGATATTATAGATGCTGTAGACTTATAAACTGGATGGGTTGGTCACTGGCCTAAGCTGGGTGTTTTTCAAAGGTATATTCAATAATTTAGCTTTTTATTTAGGTAAAATACCTTGTGTTTGAGATGAATGTAGTCATAATGCATAAAAAAAATAAAATTTTTAAGAGTCTGATGGCAGAAGACAGTTTCATTGGACAAATTAATTGCAGAGTGTCTTGCAGATGAGGTTGTTCATTAATGATTATTAATAAATGAGGGTGGGCAGGGCTGGCACAGGGTGCCCAGATTTGCTGTGGCTGCCCCTGGATCCCTGGCAGTGCCCAAGGCCAGGTTGGACATTGGGACAGTGGGAGGTGTCCCTGCCATGGCAGGGGTGGCTCTGGGTGGGATTTAAGATCCTTTCCAACCCAAACCAGTCTGGGATTCCATGATTCCATCACACCATTTGCTGCTCCTTTCCAGCTCCTTTCCAGTTGCCAGGAGCTTTTACTCCACAGCAATATTTTTTTTTTTTTTACTGCGTTTCCAGCAAATGCAGAAATTTTATTTTGTGTGCAAATCATGAGAAGGAATTAATGTCCCTCATTATCATGGAATCATGGAATGGAAGGGATCCCACATGACTCATCCCTGGCATTCACCAACAGTGAATGTCTCAGTAGTTTTATGTTATATTTTTGTGGCGACTGCAGCACAGTTGTGTGTTTTCCTCAATTCCATGTTGAATAAATAGAAGAGCCCTGGTCAGCAGGAGCAGTGAGGCTGGTGCTCATTCCTGACTGATGGAACAGAGCTGGGAAGGGTTTGGAGAGCAAACTCCAGCTCCCCAGGGGATTGTGCTCAGGGTCACTGACAGCTCTGATTTCTCAGAGTCCCTTCTGAAAGCCTGACCTTGAGGACATGGTTCACTTTCCTTTAAATAAAAAATGGATTTCACCTGCCAGTGGGGGAGAGCAAAGTGATTCTTCCTGCTCTGCTAATATTTCGGTGCTGAGGAGCTGCAGACACAAATCCAGAAGTTTTCCAGGCAGGAATTCTGCACACATGGAAAAATTCAATTAAAAAATGTAACAATTTCTTCTTTTCCTAGAGGGAACTCCCCCACATTCCCTGTGCCACCTTGGTCAGGATTCTGACTGATTCTGATTCTGCTTCTGCACTTGGCTCTTACATCCAAAATTTTGAACTTGTCCTTTTTCCTTCTGCTGTTCTATTGATGGGACTTTCTGCTCCCACTTGGAATTTGTGTGGCATCCAGACGCTGCAAATTAATTTGTCTCAGCTCTCCTGCAGGGAAAATCCTAACTAATGATGGGAACTATGGATAACCATGGCATGGCACAAGGGGGATTTCCAGAGGAGCAAGGAAGGGTTAATAGTGGATCTCTAATTCCCATATTTTGGGGGTGTGTTTTGTCCTGCAACTTCCACAAGAAAAAGTTCCAGGAGAGAGAAAAGTCTGTGACTTCTGTACATTTTCCTTTTTTTTTTTTTTTTTCCCCCATGATCACAAGCTTAGCTACTTAAATTAGGTGTGACTGGGGATGGGAGTAGTGGCAATATTTTCCTAGCCAGCCTGAAGCGGCTGCAGGTTAGAATTCCATAATTATTTTTGTCAGAAAGATGAATGCTATCCTAAAAAAAAAAAAAAAAAAAGTTGGAAGCTCCCAGCACCTCAGCTTTGATATATGAATATTGCCACTGTGGATGTTGGAATGGCATTCTGGATGCTCTGTGGGTTTATGGCTATGAGACATTCCTTGGCCTGATTCAGAAACACTTTTCCCACACATTTTAAAGCAACTTTTTGTCTTTGGCTTTCTTTTTCCCTATTTTTTTTTTAATTTTTTTTTGGCTCATCTGCGATTTCAAAACACTTCTGGAAGTGAACTGACGAGGTTGGAGGATTTAGGAGATATTCATCACACAAAATTCTTAGTCACCTTTTAGTCACCTCTAGTTTAATGCCCTGCAATGTCAAGGAAGGGCTGTGCTGCATTAATTCCCACAAATTCCAGCTGGGAAATCAGGGAGCCCTCACAGAGAACTGTTGCAACAGGAAATATTTCCTGTGTGTGAGGTTTTATAAATTGCCCACCCTCCCAGCTAGGCAGATATCATGAAAAAGTCATTTTTGAGAGATTTCCCAGAACTGTGTAGTAATTTTTAAATGAAAATAGCAGCTTCTATCTGGAGCAGGTTTGTGCCCTCAGCCCCAGCCTGCCCAAGCACTTTGCAACCAGAGCTGGTTAAAATATGTTGGAAAAAAAGCAGGAAAATGGGAGACTGCCCTCTAACGTCAAGAAATCCAAGCAAAGGACACTGGAAAGCAGCACAGGGAGATGGAGGGGATAAGGATTGGCTCTGAATGAACAGAATTTGGAGTAGAAAAGTAGAAGAACATTTAAAATGTGGGGGTTTCAAAAGCACCAAATGCAGCTGAGCTTCCAGGAAAAGCCAAATCCGAGCCTCAAATTCCATTTGTTTCTCAAATCCTCCCCCAGGTGAGGTTTCATCTGTTTCCTTCCTGCCTTTTAGTGGGATGAACATTTATTGGGATTGGATCAGATGATCCATTGTGACCACTTCTGACCTTACCCATCCTATGATTCTGTTTTCCATGGAAAGGTGGACTCTAAATACAGAATATTTCATACCAGTTGTCAAAACACTCAGATTAAGTAAAACAAAGAAATCTTGGATCTGCTACCACTTCCTATTGCAACAAAGTGCTTTAAAAATATCAAAGATACCCCAAAAAAGAGGAAAAATTCGGTATTTGCATTAATATAAGAGAGCAGTGAACACAGGGCATGGTCCCAGTGTGAGGTCCTGCTCTGTGATTTTGACACCACCAAATTTTGGGGATTTGTTTTCCCTGGCTGCCCAAAGAGCAGATTTCTGTGGATTTCACCGATTTTTATGGTGAGTCCACCAATTCACACCCTGGGAGCAGCGCTGCTTTTCCATGGAGAGGGGCTTGGGGAATAAACATGAAAGGTGTTCCCAAAGCACTCCAGACTGCAATGCTTAATTTTATGATCACTCAGCCAGCTCCCAGGAATATTCACAGGGGAAGGACACCAAGGTGGATGCAAATCCAAACATGATTGAAACATCAATCACTTGTTCACAGAGAAATATTTACAGTGGGGTTTTTTTAAACTTGACAAAGGGATAATGAAATGTGTATCCTAGGGGGGGTTTGTGGGCAAATTTTATTCCAAACATTTGCAATTAATGCAGAAATCGTGTGCTCACCAAGTATTGAAAAAGGCCAAGAATGAAATAAAACCCAGGAGGGTTGAAATCGGACTGGCCATGACTTTTCCCCAAGCAGTTTTCCATTGGAAAATGCCAGATCATAAAGAATGAAGTGATCTGTGGAAATCAATCACTCCTGACAGAGTCACAGCGAGGAGCATTCCCTGCCAGCTGTCAAGCTCCTGCTCCAGTCTCCTTCAGGAGCAGATCCAGGATGTTCACCCACCTGGACACACATCCCATGTCCCATGTCCCATGTCCCATGTCCTTCCCAGCCCTGGAAGCCACCAGGAGCTCCAGAGCCACTGAAACCCAGTGTCACTGTGACCTTGCTGCACATTTCCTCAAGTGACAGGTGCAGGTATATTTGTTGGGGTTTTTTTTTTCCCCCATTTATTGTATATTTTTAACCTGCACTGATTTCTGGTCTCCTGAACAAGGAAGGAGAAGCAAATCCAAGCTGAAAACTGCAGCAAAACCTGGGAAAAAGCTCTCCCAGCCTCCCAAAGCACTGACTGGAAAAGACCAGCAGATTTATTGATGTTAGCAAGCGTTTGCTCCTTGTTTTCCAGATAATCCAAAGCAAGCTGAGCCCTCCCGGTGCCAAAAGGAGAGAGCAGTGCCAGCCTTGGAGAGCTGCCACCTCGACTGGCCATCCCCAAACTGCACTGCAGCTACTCCAGGGGGTCAGGAGGCTTTCCCAAACCTCATCATCCCCCGGGGGGGATTATCCCTGCAGCTCCTGCACCTGCCCGGGCTTGGCTGGGATGGGGGAATGTGGGGGGAGCAGGATCAGGATCCACTCCCTGCTGGAGGTTTCCCCTCTAACAAAATAAGAGTTTTATTCTTTTTTTCCCCCATCTTTTCTCTAGCATGGTGTGTTTCCCAGCCCTCCAGGAGGTGTTCCCACATGTCTTGGCAGCAGTTTTGGGTACATCTGTGGAGGCTGGAGATGCCCATGAGCAGATGGAGCTGGTGCAGATGGCACGGCTGGCACATCCAGGGAGGAGGGCTCGGGTTGCTCTGCTGGGACTGGGATGTTCTTCCCAGTCAGAGGGGTCAGGATGGCTCCTACTGATCCCCCAGGATCCTTGTACCTGGGATTCCAGGCTGGAAAAGTGAAAATATTACATGGAATAGCTTCCACTGATTACTCAGGATTCCTGTACCTGTACCTTGTACCAGGCTCGAAAACTGAAAATATCACATGGAATGGCTTCTACTGATCCCCCAGGATCCTTGAACCTGTGATTCCAGGCTGGAAAAGTGGAAATATTACATGGAATGGCTTCCACTGATCCTCCAGGATCCTTGTACCTGTTACCTTGTACCAGGCTGGAAAACTGAAAATATCATATGGAATAGCTTCCACTGATTACTCAGGATTCTTGTACCTGTACCTTGTATCAAGCTGGAAAAATCACATGGAATGGTTTCCACTGATTACTCAGGATTCCTGTACCTGTACCTTGTACCAGGCTGGAAAACTGAAAATATCACATGGAATGGCTTCTATTGATCACTCAGGATCGTTTTGCCTGAGATTCCAGGCTGGAAAAATGGAAATATCACATGGAATGGCTTCCACTGATCCCTCAGCATCCTTGTACCTGTTAACATTGTACCTTGTACCAGGCTGGAAAACTGAAAATATCACATGGAATGGTTTCTATTGATCACTCAGGATCCTTGTAGCTGTGATTGCAGGCTGGAAACCTGGAATATCCCATGGCAAGGTGCATTGCTGGCAGCTGGGGAGGGAGGGAGGGAGGGGCTTGGGGAGGTGTTTCCAGCCCGGATGCTGCAGGTTGTTCCTGCTAAATGCTCATTAACTGTTCTCTCTCTGTTTAATAAATAGCACGAGCAGAGGTGCAGCTCTCCTGCACACGGCTCTGGCCTGGCTTAAATGAAGATTCAGGAGAGGGATGGGAAGGTGCCATTGCTGAACTGGGGAGAGCAAGGGAATATTGCTGTGCTCTCCCTTCCCAGGAGCAATTGCCAACCTCTCTCCCCAAATACAAATCCAGTGAGCAGAAACCAGGATTAAACCTGTCATGTTTTTATTTTGTTCCAACACCACTGTTTGAAATCTGAACTAACTTTCAGAGGAGAGCAAGGAGCCCTCCAACACCAGAATTCCAGCAGCAGAAAACAACAGGTAGGCTCCAAAGGGCAGTAAAATATTCCATAACCTGTAAAAAACACAGGATTCTGCAGCAGTGACTGAGGAGTTTTATATCCTGTATGGATTTCCTTCGAATTTTAATGAAGAAAACCAAGTAACAAGGAAGAATCTCCCACTTTAACAGCAGAACCAGTGGATTCTTTGGGAAATGAGTGGGATGCATTTTATCTTTTCCTAATGAAAACACTGCCACCAGCTGGTTAATAAATGGCTTTGGCTGAAGCTTTGCACAGAAAAATTTATAGTGGGGGGTTTTAACCCACAGCTAAGCTGGAAGTGATATTTGAGGTCGATAATGTTTTCAGAACAGAAAGTAATTAATTACCTGTATGCTCCATTTCTTTTTCAAATGGAGGAACATGATAATAAAACAATTAATGTTTTTTGCCTTAATTATCTCGTTAGACAAAGGTGGCCAGATCACGAGGCACTTTTGTCACCTTCCACCTTCATGACCTGCTGTGACCATCTCAGATTCCGCTGCAGCTCTGACACTTCCAGGTTTGTAGCTGATTATTTTCCAATTAACGGGGAAATTAATTGGACTGAGACATTCGAAATACATTAAAATGAATTTGCCTTTTCAGATCCTTGGGTTTTTACTGAGTTTTGCTGAGTCCCTGCTCACTGGAGCTGGAACAAACCCTGACAGCTCTGGGTTGTGAGGGCAGCACAAGCTGCAGTTCTGGGTCATGGTGCCAAAATTTTGGGATGGTTCCATTGACTCCTTACTGCTGATTTTGTTAAAAGATCAGCAGCATTGACATTTCAATGGCCATGGTGGGTTTTGAGACAATTCCTGTGCTCAGAATGATCATTTCAGGTTTTCCTGCAGCAGCCAGAAAAATGCAGCTCAGCTTTTTAAAGCTGATGGAACAATCAGTGGGAAGAGAAATGTTGTAAATGGAGGGTGAAGCTCAGAGGCACAATTCTGTGCTCAGGGGGGATTCCCCATTGATCCTGTGCTGAGAAACAGAGGATTTATTGCAGCCTGGGCACTGGGAGTGCAGCAGGAGATGGGTTTCACGTTGGAGTAAATCATTTCCCTTACAGGCCCTGATCTCCTTTGGCCCAGACTCAGGTACTGACTTCTTGTGTTTGTGATTCACTTCTTAAATTTATTGTTTTGGGGTTTTTTTTATCTCTCATCAAGCTGAAGCCATGAGGAATTTCAAGACCCCTTCACCAAGCTTTGGCCTGAGGAGATTTGCCACCCACCAAACCTGTGCCTGTGTGATGTCACAGAATCCTCGAGGCTGGAAAAGCCCTCCAGGATCACCAAGTGCCCCATCCCCACCTTGTCCCCAGCCCAGAGCCCTGAGTGCCACCTCCAGGGGTGGGAAGTCTCCTGTTGTCCTTCTCTGTGGCTGTTGGCAGCCCCTGTCCTGCACCATGAGCCCAGAATTCTCCCTGGCTTTTGCCACCAGACTCAGCTCAGGGCAAAACTAAACCATTTTTTCCCCCCTTACCTTAACAGTAATAGATTTAAAATAATTAAAGACATCATAAAAAAATTTAGTGATAGAATTCTATTCAAGTTTTCTATGAGCTGGTTTCAACCCAGCAGCCCACAGCTCCTGCTTGAAGCTCTTTGTGGTGTGGGGTGTTTTTCCCAAAACAACCTTCTGGGATGTGAGACCAAATTAATTGCTTCTGTTTTGCCTTGGAAACAAACATTTCTCTAATGATCCAATATCTCATTAGGCAGCACTAAATCACTGGTTTTGCTCAGGGAGGGCCTGGTTTGCCATGAACTGACAGCAGGTGTTGGACCTTAAATCCTCCCTGAATTGGGATGTGCACCTTCCACACCCTAAGAGTGTCCTATTCTCCCTGTCCATTGGATTGCCTGAGTGGAATATTCACTGCTCACAAACAATAACAAACACATTTAAATCCATTGGTTTAATTGGCTGCAAAAACTTTCCTCTGGGAAGGAATTCAGGACATAAAACGTTTTACAACCCTGGTGCAGATTATGTGGTGTTGTCTCCCAGCAGTCCCATTCGTTTCAGTGGATTGCCTGAAAAACAGGGAAAAGCCAGGGGAGAAAAGAGGGGATCCAGCCCCACACCTGGCCAGGGATGCTGCTGACACCCCCAGAGAGAGGAAAAACACCCTAAAGTCACCTCTGGAAACTCAGCCAGGAGGAGAAATTCCTGTTTTTGCTGTACAATAATCCTGCCTTGGAGAGGAGGATTAGGAGGGGATTAAGCTGCAGTG